>NW_027331919.1:19166425-19388497 GCF_048418815.1 Hemitrygon akajei
CTAACACCTTGAAATAATGTAGTTGACTTAAGTGCAATAGAAGGAGGCTGAACTGCAATTACAAAAAGATTCCATGATTCTGAATTGGGTGAGTGAGCGGCTCGACGCCCTGGTCCATATACGTACCAATGAAATCGGTATGTATGGGAAGGTGTTTCTGCACAGCGAGGTCAGGGATTTAGCTATTAAATTAAAGGACAGTAGCACCACCCGTCCCAGTGTGCCCAGACCTAGGAAGATCGTACAGTTCAGCACGTGGCTGAAGCTACGGTGCAGATGGGATTACTTCAGAATTCATTGTGCTTATTCCAAGGAATGTGAAATGTCTACAGAAGAGATGGAAGACGGTTTACACATAAAGTGAAGGGGAGCTGATATCCTAGCGGAAGTTTTCTCAGTACTGTGCATGAGAGTTTTTAGGAGAGTAGTTGAACTCGATTTGCAAGGGGATGGGATTTAGAGTTTGAGAGCAGATAGCGGAGTCGATATGGAGACAGATATTGTTAAGACCTCCGAAAGATGCAGGAATCAAACGGTTGTGCATCAAGCGATTGGTGCCCTGAGCTCCGTATATTTTAATGCAGGAAGTTTCTAAGAAGCGCAGTCGAGCTCAGGGCATGAATCAACACAGTGGATAAGATATTGCAGACATTATTGAGAATGGGGTGTAGGAGGAGCAAGCAGAACAGCACGATATTTCGGGTTTCCCTATATTTAGACGTGAGAAAACGGCAGAATTACAGGAGGAGGGGTGACATTACAGTGCTGAGCAAATGTCACAGCAAAACACAGTCAGAACAGACAAGACAACTTTTCTAAGTGAGGCTTTATGGATGGAAATACAGAAACATAGAAAACTTATAGCAAAATACAGACCCTTCGGCCCCCAAAGTTGCGCCGAACATGTCCCTACCTTAGAAATTACTAGGCTTACACATAGCTCTCTATTTTCCTAAGCTCCAGGTACTTATACAAAAGTCTCTTACAAGAACTTATTGTATCCGCCTCCACCACCGTTGCCGGCAGCCCATCCCATGCACTCACCAGTCTCTGCGTCTAACGCTTACCCCGACATCTTCTGTGATCCTACTCCCCAGCACCTTAAACCCGTGTCCTCTTGTGGCAAACATTTCAGCCCTGGAAAAAGCCTAATGATTATCCACACTATCAATGCCTCTCATCATTTTATGCACCTCTATCAGGTGACCTCTGATCATCCGTCGCTGCAAGGAGAAAAGGCCGACTTTACTGAACTTATTCTCATCGGGCATGCTCCCCAATCCAGGTAACATCTTTGTAAATCTCCTCTGCAATCTTTCTGTGAATGCCACATCCTTTCTTCGGTGAGGAGACAACAACTGAGCACCGTACTCCAAGTGGGGTCTGACCAGGGTCCTATATAGCTGTAACATTACCTTTCGGCGTCTAAATTTAGTTCCACGATTGATGAAACCCAATACGCCATGCGCCTTCTTAACCACAGAGTCAACCTGCGCAGTTGCTTTGAGCGTCCTATGGACTCGGACCCCAAGATCCCTCTGATCCTCCACACTGCCAGGATTCTTACCATTAATGTCATATTCTGCCATCGTATTTGACCTAGCAAAATGAACCACTTTGGGTTGATATCCATCTGCCACTTCTCAGCCCAATTTTGCATCCTATAAATGTCCCGCAGTAACCTCTGACAGCCGTCCACGCTATCTACAACACCTCCAACCTTTGTGTCAGCAGCAAACTTACTAACCCTACCCTCCATTTCTTCATCCAGGTCATTAAAAAAAAAATCACGAAGAGTTAGGGTCCCAGAACAGATCCCTGAGGCACTCCACTGGTGACCGACTTCCATGCAGAATATGCCACGTCTAAAACCACTCATTGCCTTCTGTGGGCAAGCCAGTTTTGAATGCACAAAACAATGCCTCCTTGAATCCCATGCCTCCTTACTTTCTCAATAATCATTGCCTGGGGTAAGTTATCAAATGCCTTGCTGAAATCCATATACACTACATCTACTGCTCTTCCTTCCTCAATGTGTTTAATCACATTCTCATCAAATTCAATCAGGCTCGTACGGCACAACCTGCCCTTGACAAAGCCATGCTGACTATTCCTAGCCATATCATACCTCTCCAAATGTTCATAAATCTTGTCTCTCAGAATCTTCTCCATCAACTTACCAACCACTGAGTTAAGACTCACTGGTCTATAATTTCCTCGGCTATCTCTGCTCCCTTTCTTAAATCAAGGAACAATATTCGCAACTCTCCAATCGCTCGGAAACTCCGTCGTCTCCATTGATGATGCAAATATCATCACAAGAGGCTTAGAAAGCCGATCCCTCGCCTGCCATTGTAGCTTGGGGATAATCTCATCCGGGCCCGGAGACTTATCCAACTTGATGATTTCCAAAATCTCTAGCACATCCAGATCAAAGCCTCACATCATCTGATACACATTATCAGGTCGTTTCTCATCCTCTGACTCTCCATGGAAAAATGGCCGAATTCAGTCAACCTATTCTCATAAGGCATGCTCCCGAAACCAGGGAACACCGTTGCAAATCTCCTCTGCATCCTTTCCATCGTTTCCACATCCTTCCCTTAGAGAGGCGACCAGATCTGAACAAAGTCCTCCAGGTAGCGCCCTATAAATTAGTAACATTGCCTCTCTGCTTGTAAACTCAGTCTCACGGTTTATGAAGGCCAATACACCGTATGCTTTCTTAACCACAGAGTCAACCTGTGCAGATGCCTTGAGTGTCCTATGGACTCGAACCCAAAGATCCCTCTGATCCTCCACACTGCCAAGAGTCTGACCATTAATACCATATTCTGTCATCATATTTGACCTACAAATGTAAAAGCCTGACGCTTACCTGAGTTGAATTCCAACTCCCACTTCTCAGCCCAGATTTGCATCCTATGAATGCCCCGCTGTAAGCTCTGACTGACCTAATAATTGGGGGTATCTACAACACCCCGAACCTTTGTATCATCCGCAAATTTAAGAACCACAGCTCCAGATCCCGATCCAGATCATTCATGCAATCACGTAGAGTTGAGGTCCAAGAACAGATCGCTGAGGAACTCCACTGTTCACGGGCTCCCATGCAGAATATGACACGACTGTAACCTCTCTTTGCCTTCAGTGGGCAAGCGAATTCTGGATCCACAAAGCAATGTCTCTGTGGGCCACGTGTCTCCTTACACGGGATACATCATCAAATGCTGGGTGAAATCAAAATGCAGTACAACTATTGCGCTACCTTCATCAATTCGTTCAGTCCCATCCTCGAAAAAAAATCAGGCTGGTAAGACACGACCTGCCTTTGACAATTCCATGCTGAGTATTACCAATCATATTATGCCTCTACAAATGTTCATAAATCCTGCCTCTCAGGGACTTCTCCATCAACTTACCAACCACTGCAGTAAGACTCAATGGTCTATAATTTTCTGGTCTATCTCTACTCCCTTTCTTTAATAAGGGAACAACATCCAGAAACCTCCATTCCTCCGGAATCTCTGCCATCTTCATTGATGATACAAACATCATCGCCAGAGGCTCAGCAATCTCCTCCGTCGGTTCGCACAGTAGTCTGGTCTTCCTTTCCCCGCGACTTTTGCAGATTGATGCTTTCTAAATGCCCCAGCATATCATCGTTATTAATATCTACATGCTCAAGCATTTCAGTCCGCTCTGTCATCCTTACAATCGCCAGAATCTTTTATTCAAGTGTATACAGAAGCAAAGTATTCATTATGTACCTCTGCTTTCTCTTCCTGCTCCATACACACTTTGGCACTGTCACACTTGATTCGTCCTAAACTCTCCAGTCTTATCCACTTGTTCTTCTCATACCTACAGAGTGTCCTGCAGTTTACCTTCATCCTGTCCTGCCAGGCCTTCTTATGGCCCATTCTGGCTCTCCTAATTTCTTTCTTAGGCTCCCCCTGTTAGCTTTATTATCTTCTAGATCTCTGTCAACAACTAGTCTTTTGAAACTTTCGTAAGGTCTTCCTTTATTCTTGACTAGATTTACAACAGCCTTTGTACAGCACGGGTCCTGTACCCTACCCGCTTCTCCCTTTCTCATTGGAACATACATAAGCAGAACTGCACGCAAATATCCTTTGAACATTGCCACATTTATTTCGAACATTTTTGAGAGCAACTGATCACAATTGAGCCATAACCACAGTGAATGGCGTTGCTGGCTCGAACGGCCGAATGGCCTACTCCTGCACCTATTTTCTATTGTCAATTTATGCTTCCAACTTTCTGCCTGATAGCCTCATATTTAGTCCTACTCCAATTAAACGCTTTGCTAACTTATCTGTCCCCATCCTTCTCAAATGCTATGATAAAGGAGGTAGTGTGTGATCACTATCTCCTTAGGAGATATGATGTTGTGGCCATTACAGAGACTTTGATGGCTCAGGGACAGGAACGGTTTCTTCAAGTGCCGGGGTTCAGATGTGTCAGAAAGGACAGGAACGGAGGCAAAAAAGAGCTGTGGGCGTGGCACTGTTGATCAGTGATACTGTCAGGGCTGCAGAAATGGTGGACCCTGTGGGGTTTTTTTTTAATGAGTCTCCGTGGATGCAGGTTAGGAATAGCAAGGGGTCAATAACTTTACCGGGTGTTTTTTTAGACCGCCCAATAGTAACGGGGATATCGAGGAGCAGATTGAGAAACAGATCCTGGAAATGTGTAGCAATAACAGAGATGTCGTGATGGGAGATTTTAATGACATAAATATCAATCGGCATCTCCTCAGAGCAAGGGGTTTAGATGAGATGGAGTTTGCTAGGTGTGTTCAGGAAGGTTTCTTGCAACAATATGTATATAATCCCACAAAAGGAGAGGTTGCATTCATTTGGTATTGGGAAATAAACCAGGTCAGGTGTCACAATTCTCAGTCGGAGAGATTGTTGGAGATAGTGATCAGAATGCTATCTCATTTACAATAGCAAAGGAGAGAGATAAGAACAGACAAGTTAGAAACGCTTTTTGTTGGAGTAAGACGAATTATCAGGCTATCGGATAGGAACCTCCATGCTTAAATTGAAAACAGATGTTCTCAGAGAAAAGACGGCAGAAATGAGGCAAATATTCAGAGGATATTTGCGTGGAATGCTGCATAGGTATGTTCCAACGTGACGAGGAAGTTATGGTAGGGTACAGGGACCGTGGTGTACCAAGGCTGCACTAAATCAAGTCAAAACGAATAGTAAAGGTTACAAAAGTTTGAGAGAGATAGGTGATGTTAGAGATCTGGAAGATTATAAGACTAACAGGAAGGAGTTTAAGAAGGAAATTAGGAGAACCAGACGTAGCCATGAGAAATTCTTGACGGGGAGGAATAAGGAAAACCCCAAGGCTTTCCTCAAGTATGTGAAGAGTAATAGGACCAGATGCGAAAGAATAGTACCGATCAAATGTGTCAAGCGGAAAATGTGTTTGGAACCGGAGGAAATAGCAGAAACTTAATGAATACTTTGCTTCAGTATTCACTATGGAAAAGGATCTGGGTGATAGTATCAATCACTTACAGCATGTTGATATTAAGAAAGAGGGTGAGCTGGAGCTTTTGGAAAGCATCAAGCTGGTAAGTCGCTGGGACCGGATGAGATGTACCCCAGGTTACTGTGGAGGTGAGGGAGGAGATTACTGAGAACCTGGCTATGAACTTTGCAACATCAAGGGGTACGGGAAAGGTTCCAGCGGATTGGAGGTTTTCGGATGATGTTGCTTTATTCAAGAAAGGGTTCGAGATAGCTCAGGAAATTATAGACCGGTGAGTCTTAACTCAGTGGTTAATAAGTGGATGGAGATGATCCTGAGAGGCAGGATTTATGAACATTTGGAGAGATTTAAAATGATTGTGAATAGTCAGCATGGTTTTGTCAAGGTCAGACCGTGCCTTACGAACCTGTTTCAATATTTTCAAGATGTGACTAAACACATTGATGAAAGAAGAGAAGAAGATGTAGGGTATATGAATTTCAGCAAGGCATTTGTTAAGGTATCCCTGGAGGGATCATTGAGAAAGTAAGGAAGCATGGAATCCAGAGAGAAAGAAAAAGTGAAGGAATAAGTGAGGTGGATGAAAAGGAGGACATAAAGCGTTTAGTTTCGTTAAAGAAAAAAGGTGTAGAGGAGAAAGGAAACGAAAAGGGAAGGTGTGTGATAGGGAAGTCGTTGAGGTGGGGGAGGTGAGTGGGACAGAATGAGCCAGTGCCAGGCGAGGGTGGGAGAAGGAAGAGAGAGACAGGGACACGAAAGGAAGAGGAAGAGTGAGACATGGGAGGAGGAAGGTGTGGTGGGAGAGAGCGGGAAACCCGGAGGGAGGATGGAAGGAGGGGAGGAAGGGACGGGGGAGATGGGCCGAAGGAAATGAAGGTAGACAGTTGGAAGGGACGGGGAATACAGAAAGCATCTGTGAGTGTGTAAGCACATCTGCGTGTCAGAGTGACAAGAGTATTGGTCGTGGAGAGAAGAAAAAGAGAGGGGCAGATGGGGGAGAGAGTGAAATAAGATAATGGGGAAGAGGAGACAAGTGGGGCAAAGGTGGGCGAGAGGATTTAGAGAAAAGAGCAAGGGTTGAGAGGGGAGGAAGATACGATAGAGAGAGAGAGCATGGTGGGGAGGAATGGGGAGAATGAAAAGGGGAGCGTGGGGGAAGCTTGTCGAAGGAGAACGAGAGGAAGAGACAGAGAATGCCACGGAATAAGGAGGGAGAGAGAGAGAGAGTACGCCACTGAACGAGTAAAGCGAGGAAAGCCTGTGGAGGGAACGAGTTTCGAGGTGAACTGTTCACCTCATTTGGAGGGACGGTGGGAAAGTCCAATGCTTAAAACAGGAACCAGCTCGGGGTGCATCAGTCCTGGATCATTGAGGCTCTGTATGAGTGAGAAAATCCCTCGGATGTTCCTTCCTTCCTCATTCCTACCCTCCGTCTCAACATACCTCCACCAAATCCTTTACTTTCTCTGTTCCTACTTCTATTCCTCAGTCCCCCCAAAATCCCTCCTCCATCTCCACCGCGCTCTCCATCCTTCCTCTCCTTCTCTCCGCTGCCTGGTTCCATCCTGATCTCACTCTCTTACCTCCGTTCACCGACCCTCCCTCCCCAATCACTCTCCAACTCTCCCGCCTTCATTTCTCCGTCTCACCCTCTCCGCTCACTTTTCCCCATCTCCATCACTCCTTCCGCCCTCCTCTCTCCACACACCCCTTCTGACGCTCCCTTCTCCCCAGTCTGTCCATTGACACTCACCTCTCTATCTCTACCCGACCCTGAATCCTCCCCTCATTTTCACCACTTTCATTACTCTTCCCCCAACCACTCTCAATTCTCGACCATCCTCTGCAACACCCTCAATCTCTCTGCTCCCCGCACTTCCTCCCCTTGCTCTCGGTTTCTAAATGTATCAGCTATTCTTCAGGCGTTGTTTGGTATCGGTCTAACCCACTTGTTAACAGGCTTCTTCTGACAACGGTTGCTTCCCATATCTGAGCTCTGAGACGCAGAGAATCCTCGGCAGGATGGACCGGAGCGAGAGTCACATGAATGTGAAGTTGGGAAAAGCGGACTCAAGGTCTCCTTCCCGAGGTGAGTGGGGCAGAGAGACAGGCGAATGATCTGCTCTGCAGCTTATCCTGGTGTGTGTGATCAACTGGTGGAGGGAATTCCACACTATGTCTGCCAGGAAGTTTGTGATGAGCGAGTGTGGGAGTGTGTGACGTGACAATGTGGATGGAGATTCACTCTGTGTCTGATCCGCGGTGTGTGCGATCGGACTGGTGGAGGGAGTTTAAATCTGTGTCTGATCCCGGGAGTGTGTGATGGGACTGTGTGGAGGGAGATTCAGTCCGTGTCTGACCCCGGGAGTGTGTGACGGGACGGTGTGGAGGGAGTTTAAATCTGTGTCTGACCCCGGGAGTGTGTGATGTGACGGTATGGAGGGAGATTCACTCTGTGTCTGATCCCGGGATTGTGTGATGGGACGGTGTATAGGAATCTTCAATCTGTCTCTGAACCTCGCTGTTCTGTCCCCAGCTGAACCTGATGTATTGTACGCGGAAGTTAATTTCAAGACCACCTCTGCGCCCCGGGTCCGGGCAGATCGAGGTCAGTTTCATCTTTGTTGGTTTGACCCTGTTCAGCTGATATGGCCAATCCTGTCGAGAGATCTCAGGGAAAACGTTCCTAATGATTGCCTGTTTCAGCATAAGACGGAAGGAACGCGTGGGAGAGACGATGGGGGGGGGGGGCGTGGTGGTGTGAACGTTGTGGGAGGGACGGTGCAGAGGGTGCTGTGAGGAGTGAGCAGCCTTGGAGGGGCGGTGTAGAAGGAGCGCCGTGGGATGGTTTGAGGAGAGTGGGCTGTGAGAAGGGTCGGTGAGGAGAGATAGCATGGCATGTACCCATCTGGAGGAAGTGGCGATGAGGACAGAGCGCTGTGGGATGGGGTTGCGGAGATCAGTGAGCGCCGTGTCCGTGTGGTGAGGAAGGTACGCGGTATAAATCCATAACCGCTCTCTCACTTTTCTTAACCCCACTCTCTTTTCCTTTCCAATTCTCCCCCTCCCTCACCTTCTCACGCCCTCGCCGCTCTCTGTCTCTCCCCTCCTTCCTCTCCCCGTTATCCTCACTGTCACTCAATGTCCCGTTCTCTTCGCCCTCTCTCATTATCCCCTCTCCCTCCCGTCTCGCCTCTATCACAGTCACCGTTTCTACCACTCCCCGTCTCCCCCTCGCGCTCTTAAACTCTCTCTTCGCTCCGTCTCATCCTTCCGCGTCCGCCCGTCCCGGTCTTCCAACCTCGCTCTGTCCCTAAATTTGCCCCTCAATCCCGTCACGCGCTCTCCTCTTCTCTGTCCACGCCTCTCTTCCTTTCCCGGACGCTCTCTCCCCTCGCTCTTCTCTCTCTCTCTCTCAAATTATCTTCTTTTCTCTTCGCCATCTCTCTCCCACTTTCTCCTCCCCTCACTCTCGCTTCTCAATCGCCCTCTTTCACCCTCTCTCACACCTTTCCATGCCCTCTCACTTTTTCCGACTCTCTCCCTGTCTCCTCTATCTCCGCCTCTCTCACCCTTTTCTCTCTCCTCATTCTTTCTCTTACATCTTCCCGCCCATTGCCCTTGTAGTTACCTTCCTCACTCTGCTGATCGCTCTCCTCTGCTGCCTCCTGTTTCTCTCCTATCTCTACCCCTCTCCCTCACTCATATTCTCACCCCTTCTCTCTCCCTCACTTGCCTCCCTCTCTTCTCTCTCTTCCCGACACCCTCCTCTATTCTCTACCGCTCTCAATCTCTTCCTAATCTGCCTGTCCGACTCTCTCCCCCAGGCGGTCTGAACTCCACTTACTCAGAGCTGAACGTTAGGAAAGAGGAAACTCGCATCGATGAGGATGAAGATTCTCCGATTTCGTCGGGACCCGGCGGTCTGCCAACCACTGCACCACCAGGTCAGAGTTCACAGTGATGACGCCATTATGGATTGGTTATGTGTCATATTCCCAAGTTCCCAACTTTCTAATGTATCTGCCTCGACCACTTCCTCTGTCAGCTCGTCCCATAGGCAGACCACAATCTGGGTAATAAAAGGTTGTTAGTCGTCTTCCCAATTGCATCCCTTTCCCCCCTCACCACAGACGTGCGTTCTTGTCCTCGGTTCTCCAAGTCTACGGAAAATATCTGTACGCACTCACCGCCTCTCTAAGGTCACCCTCCAAGGAATAAAGTCCCAACCTGCCCCACATCTAAGTTAGTCCCACGAGTCCGGCAACATCCTCGTTCTGCTCTTTCAGTTTGCTCGACTCACACTCCCTAATCGTCCCACCCTACCCACCCCACTGTCTCTGCCCCTCTCCTACCGGAATCTCGTCCTCTACTAGGTTCCCGACTCTCCCCAACCACTCTTCTAAAAATCATTCGCCGCCTATGACCTTCTTTCTCAGAAACTCCCCAGTCTTCCCCCTCCGTCCCTCTCTCCTCCCCTGTTCCCTCCCCCTCCCTTCCTTTTTCCCCCTCTCTCGTCCCTGTCTATCTCCTTCAAATCTAACAGGCCCTCCGTCCCTCATCTGTTTCCCTCCACGTTATCGACTCTCACCTCAATCCTGTGCCCTCTGTTTCCCGATACCCCGGACCGGAGGAATGTCTGTGCTCTTTCACCCTGCTTGCGCCCCTCGTAGTTTTATACAACAGAGGTAAGGTCACCCTTGCGCTTCAAGGAATAGTCTCGAACTGTCCGACCACTCTCCATGCCTCACTCCCCCGAGACCAACATCCTCGTAAACTTCCCAGCACCGTGGCCTTTCCTAAATCAGGGCGATCAACA
The DNA here is from genome assembly GCF_048418815.1 of Hemitrygon akajei. NCBI lineage: Eukaryota > Metazoa > Chordata > Chondrichthyes > Myliobatiformes > Dasyatidae > Hemitrygon > Hemitrygon akajei. The sequence continues at coordinate 19,176,777 of NW_027331919.1, forward strand.
CTGAACAAGACCGGCGTCACTGTACATCTACAACGTGACCTCCCGACTCCTGTACCATCACCTTCCAGAGCAGTGTACCATCTGTGACCATGTTAATGTCTAGGTAGATTACATCTGCTCCCCGTACCTGATCAGTCCTTCCGATTCAAATTAGCCAGACTACTCCCTCTGTATCTCAGTCATTCTAATATCTCTCTCCCTCCTCCATCTTCCACCCTCCCTACTCCCCCATTCCTCCCTCTCTCTTTCATCAATCAATTCTTTCTCCATTTCTCCCTACCTTCCTCTCTTCCATCTGCCAGAGTGATCTACCAAATGGGATCCTGTGACTGTACTTGTTAAAGTCATTGTACATTTTAAACTCATTTTACGCACTCACCATTCCCTGTGTGAAAAACTTACTCTTTACATCTCCTTTCTACCTACTTTCAATCAGCTTAAAACTATGCCCTCTCGTGCTAACCATTTCCACCCTGAGGGAAAAGACTACACGATCTACACGATTAATGCCTCTCACCACCTTGTACACCTCTGTCAGGTCACCTCTCATCCTCCGTCGCTCCAAAGAGAAAAGGCGGAGTTCACTCAACCTATTCTCATAAGGCATGCTCCCCAATCCAGGCAACATCCATACAAATCTCCTCTACACTATGTCTATGGTTTCCACGTCCTTCTTGCCGTGAGAAACAAAGGAACATAGAAAAACAAGAGCTCAAAGTTGAGCTGAACATGTCCCTGCTTTACTAGGCTTACCGATAGCCCTATATTTTTTCTAAGTTCCAAGCACCTATCCAAAAGACTCTTAAAAGCCTCTAGCGTATCCGCTTCCACCACCATTCCCGGTAGCCCATTCCATCACTCACCTCTCTCTGCTTAACTTAAAAAACTTAACCCTGACATATCTCTCTGTATCTGCTCACCAGCACCTTAAACCCGTGTCCTCTTGTGTCAATCATTTCATCCCGGGCAAAAAAACAAACAAACAAACTTCTAACTTTCCACACGATCAATGCCTCTCATCACCTTATACACCTCTATTTGGTCACCTCTCAACCTCTGTCGCTCCAAGGAGAAAAGGCCGACTTCACTCAACCGATTCGAAGAAAACACGCTCCCAATCCAGGAAACCTCCTTGTAACTATCCTCACACTAGGGAGATTCCTACAATAGTTGGGAAAGTAAAATCTCATAACAAAACCCTGTTGTTATTACTCCTTTCCAGAATCTGTCTCCCACTCTGCTCCTCGATGTCCCTGTTACTATTGAATGGACTGAGAAAAATCACCCAGTAGAGTTATTGACCTCTGCTTATTCCTAACTTACACCCACAGAGACTCCGTCGACAACCCTTCCATGTCGTCCACCTTTTATGCAGACGTCACAATATCCATGATCAACAGTGCCACGCCCTCACCTTGTTTCCTTCCTCCCAATCCTTTCTGGAACATCTAAGGCCCGGCATCTGAAGTTGCCATTCCTGATCCCGAGCCACCCAAATTTCTGTAATGGCCACAACATCATAGCTCCAAGTGCTAATCCACGCTCTAAGCTCATCCGCTTTATTCATGATACTGTTCCAATTAAAATAGACATATTTCAAACCATAGGGCAGAGCGCGATCCTTCTCTATCACCTGTCTATGCTTCGTTTCGCACTGTCTCCAAGCTTTCTCTATTTGTGAGCCAACCTCCCTTTCCTCTGTCACTACAGTTCGGTTCCAAACCCCCAGCAATTCCAGTTTAAACTTTCCCCAGTAGCTTTAGATAACCTTCCCGCCAGGATATTGGTCCTCTTCGGATTCAATTTCAACACATCCTTTTTGTGCAGGTCACTCCTGCACCAGAGGAGGTCCTAATGATCCAGAAACCTGAACCCCTCCCCACTGTCCCAATCCCTCAGCCACACATTTATACTCTATTGTATACTCATTCTATTATTATCCTTACCGTCACGTGGCACAGGCATTAACTCCGAGAATACTACCTTTGAGTTTCGGCTTCTCAACTGTTTTCCTAACTCCCTGTAGTATCTTTTTAGGACCTCCGTCCTTTTCCTACCCATGTCGTTGGTGTCAATATGTACCACGATCTGTGGCTCTTCTCCTTCCCACAACAAGATATCGTGGACGTGATCAGAAATATCCCGGACACTGGCACCTGGGAGGCAAACTACCGTTCGCGTTTCTTTCTGCGTCTATCCGACCCCCCACCTACAGAGTCCCCTATCGCTGCTGCATTCCTCTTCCTTTCCCTACACCCCGAGCCACGGGACCAGACTCTGTTACAGAGGCGAGAAATGTGTTGCTTCCTCCAGGTAGCCGTCCCCACCCAACAGTAATCAGGCAGGAATACTTATTGTTAGTGGGCACAGCCGCTGGGGTACTCTCTCATACCTGCTTCTTGCCCTTCCCTCTCTTGATGTCAGTAGGGTTAATAGGTTTGCCGATGATACGAAGATAGTTGGTGTTGTGGGCAGCGTTGACGACTGACAGATAATTCAGTCTGGAAAAGTTTCAGATAGGGTTTGAGGAACTGGCAGGTGGAGTTTAACACTGACGGACGTTAAATGATGCGCCTTGGTAGGTCAAATGAAGAGATAGCACCCTATCAAAGACACGATTCTAAACAGTGTTGATGAGCAGAGGATCCTGGGGTCCGTGTTCACAGCTCCCTGAACGTGGCTGCACAGTTTGATGGGATAGTTAAGAAGTCCTGTGGCATTCATCCCTTTAATAGTCGGGGCAAATATCAAGGAGCTATGTTGCAACTTTATAAATACCACTAGCTAGGCTGAATCAGGCGTATTGTATACAGTTCTGGTCTCCCCATTATCGGAAGGATGTCAGGGCGTTGGGGAGCCTCCGGACAGGTTTAACAGGACTCTGCCGGGATTCGGTGGCATGTGTTACAACGAGAGGTCGGACACCTGGGTCGCTTCCTCTGGAGCGGAGGAGGCTCAGGGGAGATCTGACTGATCTCTGGAGTCCGTCAGACACCTGTCAGCCTTTTCCAAGTCAAGAAATTTGGGCTCTCGGCGATGACGGCTGAAAGTAAATGAGATTTAGAGACGGTGCGGTGATCGTGGTAGAAGGAGAGAGCGCGAATGGTGGGTGGGTGGGAGCAACAGTGGGGGTCACGGCTGAATTCACACACACGCTGAATGTTCACTCCACAGGTCCACATACAGAGCAGCCGAAGGATAAAATCAGTAATAAACCGTACCGTAAGATCTGCCTACTCTGCCTAGTTACATCCGTCATCATCGCGATGGTTGCCGGGCTCTCGATCTATGGTGAGTCGAACGGGCTCCGGATGGAGCCAGAACGTAAACTAACAGAGTGGAATGAGAGTTAGCGTAAAACCTCACAGTGATGCCGACACGCACCTCAACGTGACACCGACACACCCCTTAACCGTGATAGTAACACGACCTGTACCGTAACATAATCCAGTCTCATAGTGAATCAGACATGCCATTCACAATAACGCCAACAATACCTTCACCGTCGCGCTGACACACCTCTGTACGCGACACAGATACACTCCCAACCACGACACGAACACAACCCTTACCGTGACACAGACATGACACTCACAGTGACAGCAACGCACCCCTCACTGTAACATCGACATGCCCCTGACCCTGTGACTGATACACTCCTCAAGGCGACACCGGAACACACCTCAGAGAGACACCGACACGCCCTTGAAAGTGACACTGTGTCACAACTCTCAACATGAACCGTACCGTACCGTGACAACGACACACCACTTACCGTGGCCGCGCGGCACCGTGACAATGTCTCACACGTCACTGTTAAAGCTAAACGTCGTTCTCCATCTCTCTCAGTATTACAGATTCGTCAGTCTCAAATCACCTGCGACCAAAACTACCAGACACTTTGCCAATTCCTGAACAGTAACAGAGGTGAGGCAACAACTGCCTCCTGCCTGACTCGGCATCACAGGGTGGAGAGAGAGAGAGAGAGAGAGAGAGAGAGAGAGAGAGAGAGAGAGAGAGAGAGAGAGAGAGAGGAGAGAGAGAGAGAGAGAGAGAGAGAGAGAGAGAGAGAGAGAGAGAGAGGAGAGAGAGAGAGAGAGAGAGAGAGAGTTTCATTCTGTGTCTGATTCCAGGAGTATGTGATTGGACTGTGCGGAGGGACATTCACTCTATGTCTGACGCCGGGGGTGTGTGATGGGACGGTATGGAGGAAGATTCAGTCTGTAAGATTCAGTCTGTGTTTGACCCCGGGAGAATGTGATGGGACGGTGTGGTGGGAGAATCACTCTGTGTCTGACCCCGGGAGTGTGTGATGGGACGGTGTCTCAACTCGGATGTGCGTGACGCGACGCGGCGGAGATAACTTGACCCTGAGTCTGAGACTGATTGAGCGATTAGATCGCGCAGCGTGGGCTTCACTCTGAGTTTGACATAGTCTGGTTGAGACAGCATGGACGAAGCGAGCGTCGCTCTGTGATTGAACTCTTGTATGAGTAACCTGAGAGTGGAAAGTGAGCTTCGCACAGTGCTGACCATCGGAGTTTGTCATGAAACGGTGTGGAGGGAGAGTCACTCTGCGTCTGACCGGAGGAGTGTGTGATGGGACGTTGTGCTGGGAGATTCACTTCTCTTGTTCCTGATTTCCAGAGCAAGAGTGTTCCCAGGATTGGATCAGAAATGAAGAGAGGTGTTATTTAATATCCACGTTGGAAACATCTTACGACGAAGCGAAGAAATATTGTTCGAGCATTGATGCAATGCTGCTGGAAATAAATTCAGAAGAACAGAAGGTACGTGTCACACTGAGAAAAAACGATTTCCGCAACAATCATAAACTCAGGGCAGTCATGATTATGTTCAAAGTTTAGTTAATAGCATAGAGGGGCAGCTGAATCTCACTCCAAGCCTTCCCGTCACATAATCCCGCGGTCAGAAACAGAGTGAATCTCTCTCCACACCGTCCCATCACACACTCCCGGGGTCAGAAACAGAGTGAATTTCCCTCCGCACCGTCCCATCACACACTCCCGGGGTGAGACACAGAGTGAATCTCCCTCCTCACCGTCCCATCACACACTCCCGCGGTCAGAAAGAGAGTGAATTTCCCTTCACACCTTCCCATCACACACTTCCGGGGTCAGAAAGAGAGTGAATTTCCCTTCACACCGTCCCATCACACACTCCCGGGGTCAGACATAGAGTGAATCTTCCTCCACACCGTCCCATCACACACTCCCGGGGTCAGACACAGAGTGAAACTCCCTCCACACCGACCCATCAGACACTCCCGGGGTCAGAAAGAGAGTGAATGTCCCTAAACACCGTTCCATCACACACTCCCGGCTTCAGACACAGAGTGAATAACCCTTCACACCGTCCCATCACACACTCCCGGGGTCAGACACAGAGTGAGTCTCCCTGCACACCGTCCCATCACACCCTCCCGGGGTGAGACACAGAGTGAATCTCCCTCCACACCGTCCCATCACACAGTCCCGGGGTCAGACACAGAGTGAATCTCACTCCACACCGTCCTATCACACACTCCCGGGGTCAGACACAGAGTGAATCTCACTCACACTCCCTGTCTCTGCCAAAGTGATGCTCCTTCTTTCTGAAGACCAACATACATGACACTCTCAGGTTCCGGCATTGAGAGAGTCTCCTTCTTACCATTAATTAAAGAATTTAATTTCGCAGAATGTTGTTTCCAAATCTCTCGTCGATCCATTCAGAACATACTGGATTGGAAAATGCGAAAACGGGTGAGATTCGGATTCTTTCTGTATTGTGACTTGTGACCAGGTCAGGATGATTAATTTGGAGACATACCATGGCTTGGGAAGTGAGGGGATCACGATCGTAGATTAGATTCTGACACACGGCTGTTGGGGAGAGTGTGAGGCAGTCGCATCTTTTTGGGGAGTGATACCATCTGTAGTGAGAAAGTGGGTCATGGGGTTTAGTTTGGATACCGGACACGGGGCTTTGTGGAAAGTGCGATGCAATGGGATTAGTTTGGTGACGGTCTTGGGTGTCCTCCTGGAGCTGTTTTGACGCTGTTTAAATTGTTCAACCTTCTTTGATAGGAAAGCGGCTTCTAGTCTTATGCACAGGGATGACACTGGAAGGTCCGCCTGCGGTAACTGCAACTCGTACGAATGGAATACCAATTGCCAATATCAACACCGTTTTATCTGCGAGAAGTCTGCACATTGGTTCATGGATATTCCTGAACAGATCCTGGATCTCTGTCAGCAGCCCCTAGAACCTAATTGAATCACATTACAATCCGTTTTCCTCCCCGGTCTATCTTCCCCTCTCTTATCCACCTCATCCTCACATTCCATCTTCATCCACTCTGTCCCCCCAACCACTCTCACTACTCGTGACCTCTTCCACCAACACTCTCCTGTTCCTCTTTCCCCATCGATCTCTTTCCTTCTCGTCATCTTTCGCACTCTTCATCCCTCCCTGCACCGTTCTCCACACCTCCTTCTCTGTTGTCTCACTCACTCCTCTCCACCCACTCTCACCTCACTCCTGTCCACTCTGCTTCACAGATACCCCACCCTGGGTTAAAAGACTGTGCGGATTCACTCTATCTATGCCCCTCGGGGTTTTATACACACCTCTATAATGTCACCCGTGCTCCCCACAGAATAAACTCTTCACGCCAGCCCGGTCTCCACAGCTCAGCCACTCGAATCCTGGCAACATCCTCGTAAATCTCCCTCTGCACCCTTTCCAGCTCATCTTTCCTACAGCAGGGAGACCGGAACCGAACACAGTACTCCAAGTGTGGCCTCACCGATGTCTTGTACAACTGCAATGTGACCTCCCGACTCCTGTACTCAGTGAAGACCAGAGTGCCACATGTCCTGTCTATCTGTATCGCGTGCTGGCCACCGGAATCACCATCTTATTTATTGTCTGTGACTTATACCACCTGAGAGTTGATCATTTGTACAATCAGTACTGCGCAAAGATGTAAATTTAATGTAAGTTCCAAAAATTAATCAATACAGGAAATAGGGGAATATCGAGTGTGCTCATGGGTTCGGGAAGCGTTAAGGAATCTGATGGTGGAAGGGAAGTAACTTGTTTCAAATGGTTGAGTGCGGGTCGCCAGGCTCCTGTACCTCCTCCCCGATGGTACGAATGATGACAGTGCATTTCCCGGGTGGTGATAGTCCTCAGTAATGGATTACTTCTCGCAATTTGCATGACCATACACTTCCAGGCACTGTATTCCATCTGCCAGTGCTTTGTCCATTTTCCCTCTCTGTATAAGACCTGCAGCCTCTCTGCTACTTCAACACTACCTGTAGATCGGAAATGTTATGACCGATCTGCACGGAATGTGGTTTCACGATGAGGATGTTAAATATTATTTTGAAGAGGGAGCTGTAACGGTTCAGAATGTGGAGCTTGTTTGCTGAGAACTGAGGAAATGACTGTGCTGAACGCTGAGCTGTTGCCAATAAACCGCAGCTTGAATTATCATTGCTATTGTCCAGATGGTCCAAGGCCCAGAGCAGAACAAGTCAGATGGTGATCCTTGTGGGTATCAATGCCATGAATAGGACGCATGAGGAGGGAGTACAGCGAGTTAGGTTCTGAGTTAATGGGCGGGATGTCCGGGGTATTGATCTTAGGATTGCTGCTTGTGCCGCGTGCTAGTGAGCCCAGAACCAGGAAAACTGTACAGTTGACAGTCATCGGTTTGAACCAGTTGCAGAGGGATGGGAGCCAGATTGCCAGAACAGATTATGGAGAATTTGTGGAGGCAGATGGTTGTAACACCTCAGACGATGTTCGGAATCATATGGTTGAACACAGTGTAACGCGTGTCCTGAGCAGCATAGATTCCAATGTAAAAAAAAAACATGTAGGGAAGCCGATAATAGTGCTGGCGATGAGGTAACTGGTTTACGAACAGAGGCAGTGAGTGGTAAGGAGAGACTATTGATTGGTGGAAATGGCAGTTAATCGGATGAGCTGCAACGTATAAGGTGGACAATATCGAAAAGGATGAATACAGGTCAGAAGGTGTTGAATTTGAATGCACACTCTAACTAAAACACAACGATGAACTTGCAGCACGGTTGCAGATTGGCAGGTCTGATGTTACAGGCATCACTGAATCATGGCTGAAAGATTGTAGCTGGAAACTTGATGCCCAAGGATACACGTTCTGCCGAAGACACAGCCGGGAATGCAGAGAGGGCGTCTGAGCTCTGTTGGTAAAAATGGAATTATGTCGTAAGAAAGAGATGTCATCCAAGCAGCAGACACAGTGCTGGAAGAATTCAGCAGGCCAGATAACATCTATGGGAAAGAATACAGACGACGTTTCGGGCCAAGTCCATTCATCAGTAACCGAGGGTCTCTAGGTGTTGGATCATTGAGGGTAGGGACACGGAAATGCTCGGGTAAAAATATCTGATCAGAATTGTATACAGACACACAAACAGTGGTAAGGAAATGGCCTCCAAAGCATAACGGGACGCAGAAAGCACATGCCAAAAGGGCAACGCTGCAATCGACATGGGGGAACTACGATATGTAGGTACATTGGGAAAGTCAGGTTGGTGCTGGATTCCAGCAGGGGTATTTCCAGACTGCGGACGATTTGGCTTTTCAGAGCAGCCCGTGGTTGAACCCAACTGGGGATCAGCTATTCTGGACTGGATGTTTATCTGATTAGAGAGTTTCAGGTAGAAGGACCCTCAGGGTCAAGTTGCTCCCTTTCTAATGACATTTCAAATATTTCCGTCAGAGCCCCTGCTATACCTACACTAACATCCCTCAATGTCCCAGGGAATATCCTGTCAGGACTTGGAGACTCATCCACTTTTATATTCTTTAAAAGCGCCAGTACTTCTTCTTTAATCATCATAGTTTCCATAACTACCCTACTTGTTTCCCTTACCTTACACAATTCAATATCCTACTCCTTAGTAGATGCCGGAGAAAAGAAATTGATCAATTTCTCCCGCATCTCTTTTGGCTCCACACACAGCTGTCCAATCTGATTCTCTAACGGACCAATTTTAACACTCACTATCCTTTTGCTATTAATATAACCGTAGAACCCCTTTGGATTTATTTTCACCTGACTTGCTATAGCAACCTCGTATCATCTTTTAGCTTTACTAATTTCTTCCTTAAGATTCTATTTACATTCTTTATATTCCTAGAGCACCTCATCTACTCCATGCTGCCTATATCTATAGTACATCTCTCCCCTTTTCCGAATCAATTTTCCAATATCCCTGTAAAACCATGGTTCTCACAAACTTTTAACCTTTCATTTCAACCTGACAGGCACATAAAGATTCTGTACCCTCAAAATGTCACCTTTAAATGACCGCCATTTCTCTATTACATTCATCTCATAAAACAAATTGTCCCAATCCACTACTTCTAAATCCTTTCGCATCGCCTCAAAGTTAACCTTTCTCCAATCAAAAATCTCAACCCTGGGTCCAGTCCTATCCTTTTCCATAATTATTTTGTAACTAATGGCATTCTGATCACTGGACCCGAAGTGCCCCCCAACACATACCTTCGTCATTGGACCTATCTCCTTCCCTAACAGGAGATCCAACACTGCCGCTTCTCTAGTTGGTACCTCTATGTATTGCTGCAAAAATCTATCCTGCACGCATTTTAAATTCTCTAAACCTTTTACAGAATGGACTGTCCAGTCTATGTGTGGAAAATTAAAATCTCCCATAATCACAATCTTGTGCTTACAACAAATATCTGTTATCTACTTAAATATTTGCTCCTCCAATTCTCGCTCCCCATTAGGTGGTCTATAATACACCCCTATAAGTGTTACTACACGTCCCATTCCTCAGTTCCACCCAAATAGCCGCTCTAGCCGAGCCATCTAATCTACCCTGCCAAAGCACCGCTGTAATATTTGTATTGTATTGTATTGTATTGTATACTCACACACACACCGACAGAAACACATTGACACAGACACACACGCACACACACACATATAGACACACACACAGAGACACACACACTAACACAGACACACATACACCCAGACACAGACACACACACTCACAAACACACACACACACTCACAAACACACACACACACACACACACACACAAACACAGACACAGACACACACACACACAGACACACACACTCACAATGCAATGCAACACCTCCCCTTCTTGCCCCTCCGATTCTATCACACCTGAAGCAACAAAATCCAGGTATATTTAGTAGCCAATCACACCCCTCCTGTACCGATGTTTCACTATTAGCTAAAACATCATATTTCGAGGTATCAATCCATGCTCTAAGCTCATCCACCTTTGTTACAATGCTCCTAGCATTAAAATAGATGCATTTAAGAAAATCTCTACCTCTTACTCTCTCTTTATCCCTTACTGTGCAAATAATTTTATTATCTTTTTCTTTCTTCTCTCCTACATTTTCGGTCTTAGCCCTCACCATCTCTGTCACCTGTCTATCCCCCCTCACACACTGTCTATTAACTTTCTCTATTTGTGAACTTACCTCCTCTCTCCTAGTCTCTTCAATTTGATTCCCACCCCCAACCATTCTAGTTTAAAGTCTCCCCAGTTTGTAAGAACTGGAGTTTGTTTTTTAAGAACTGAGGAAATGATTGTGCTGAACGCTGAGCTATGGCCAATAAACCGCAGCCTGACGTAACTATTGCTGTTGTGCAATGGTCCACGACACAGTGGAGAGCAAATGAGATTGCACCCGTTCTGGACCTATGGTGGAGAGATACAAAGTGCAGCTGGTCAACGTTCTGGGCCCTGTGTAGATCCTCTGAGATGCTAACATCCGGGATATTCCAATAATTCTAGAGGCTTTCCGGGTGATAGGTAGGGCATATAGGAAGGTAGTTATACCCAAGGTGGAGGACACACGAAACTGGGTGACAGCGAGACAGGGAAAAGCGGTTAATGAGCCAGTGCAGTGTAGCCCAGTGGTCATCATCATTAGTAGAATGCATAACACTTTAGATACAGTCGCGCATACAAACTAACAGAGAGAGGTCCCAGTGGTCGGCCGTTTAGTAGTGAGTCTGCCTCTTGACTCAGAATGGAAGGGGGAAGAAGAGACACGCTGTGGTGAGAGGGGATGCGTTAGTTAGGGGAAACAGACTGGAGGCTCGATGTGCCACATTCATATTCCCGGATGCCAGGATGTCACCCGCGTGCCAGGGTCCGGGATATCTCAAACCGAGTCCTCAGCATTCGTAAGTGCGAGGGTCAAAAGCCAGAAGTCTGTTCACTGAAGAGGTATGATTAAATTCATTCTGCAGTTGGTGAGGGAGAAGCATACGTCACATGCATTAGTCTCTCAATGGAATAATGGGGTTTAGAGAACCATAAAAGTGGACCCTTTTGCAAGACTCCCAAAAGTTCATTTTACAGGTTGAGTCTGGGATAAGAAGGCAAATGCAATGGGGGCATTTATTTCAAAGGCAAATGAATAAAAAAACAATGATATAATGCTCAGGCTTTATAAGGAATACACGAAGGCCACAGTTGGAGTATTGGCAACAGATCTGGGCCCCATATCGCATAAAGGATGTGTTGTCACTGGAGAGAGTCCAGACGAGGTGAACGAGGATAATTGTGGAAATGAACAGGTTAACATATGAGGAGCGGTCGGCAACTTTGGGCGTGTACGCATTGCAAATTAGAAGACAGCGTGGTGATAGAACCGGAGAACCACAGAGCATTACAGCACAGAAACAGGCCCTCCGGCCCTTCTTGTCTATGCCGAACCATTTTTCTGCCTAGTCCCACTGATCTGCAACTGGAACATATCCCTCCACACCCCTCTCATCCATGTACCGGTCCAAGTTTTTCTGAAATGTTATGAGCCTGCATTTATAACTTCATCTGACAGCTCATTCCACACTGCCGCCATTCTGCGAGTGAAGAAACCACACCACAATGTTCCCTTTAAACTTTTCCCCCTTCACACTTAACAGATGTCCTCTGGTTTTTTTCTCGCCTAGCCTCAGTGGAAAACGCATGTTTGCATTCACTTTACCTATTCCAATCATAATCTTATATCCCTCTTCAAATCACCCCTCATTCTTTTACGCTCCAGGGAATACATTCTTAACCCATTCAACCTTTCTCTGCAACTCAGTTTCTCACGTCTCAGCGACATCTTTGTAAACCTTCTCAGCTCTCATTCATCCTTATTTATATCCTTCCTGTAATTAGGCGACTAATACTGCACACAATATTCCAAATTCTGCTTCACCAATATCATATATAACCTTACTATAACATTCCATCTCTCATACACATTACTTTAATTTATATAGGCCAATATCCCAAAAGCTCTCTTTACGACCCGAAATACCTGCGACGCCACTTTTAGGGGATTTTGTATCTGTATTCCCAGATCCCTCTGTTCTACTGCACTCCTCTTTGCCCTATCATTTGCCTTGTATGTTCTGCCATGTTTTTTTCTTCCAAAGTGCAATATCTTACACTTGTCTGTATTAAACTCCATCTGCCATTGTTCAGCCCATTTTTCCAGATGATCACATACCACTCTAAGGTTAGAAAACCTTACTCACTGTCCACTACATCTACAATCTTTGTATAAGCAGCAAATTTGCTGATCCGATTTAGCACATTATTATCCAGATCATTGATAGAGATACCAACTAACAATGGACCCGGCTCTGATCGCTGTGGCACACCACCAATCCTTCACTACCACTCTCTGACTTCTCCCATTGAGCCAATGTCTCATTCAATTTACCTCCCCACCATGTTTACATAGAAACATAGAAAATAGGTCCAGGCCCTTCGAGCCTGCACCGCCATTCAGTATGATCATGGCTGATCATTCAACTCAGAACCCTGTACCTAGCGACTGAATCTTCCTAGATAACCTCCCATGCGTGACCTTCTCAAAGGCCTTACTGATGTCCAGGTAGAAAACATCCACTGTCTTCCCTTCATCCGCTTTCCTGGTAACCTCCTCGAAAAACTCTAATAGATTGTTTAAACAATCGTGTGATCTTGTTGAACCTACCGAATGTTGAAAGGGCTAGGTACGGTGGATGTGGAGAGGATGTTTCCTGTGGTGGGGATATCCAGAACGTGAGGGCACATGCTCAAAATTAGGGGGCGGCCTTTCAGAATGGAAGCAAAGAGGAGTGTGCGTTGCCAGAGAGAAGCGAATATGCGGAACGCTCTACCACAAACCATGCAGGAGGCCAAGCCCGTGAGTAGAGTTAGGCGGAATATGACAGTTTTCTGATTGGTTAGGGCCTCAGAAATAGGCGAGAATGTAGGTTGAGTGGGAACTGGGATGAACCATGAATGGAATAGCAAATCAGTTTGATGGGCTGAATAGGCTTATGCTTCGCAATGTCTTCTGGTCGTATCAAGCCCAATGTCAGCAAATCCATTATTTACTAAGGGGACCAACATTGCTCATAATACAACAAATGTGACCTCTCCAGTGCCTTGTAAAGCCCAGAAAATAAACCTTTACTCTTATACTCTGGTCATCTGGAAATGAATGTGATCATTGCTTTTGTCTTCCTCACCACCGACTCCACCTGTAAATTAACCTCGAGGGAATCCTGCAGCAGGACTCCCAAAACCCTTTTAGCCGTAGTTTGTTGTTGTTGTTGTTTTTTTAAGAATAGAGTTCACACTTTTATTTCTTGGGGGAAATTGCATGACAGGACATATCGGGGCACTGTATTCCATCTGCCAGTACTTTGACCATTTTCCCTATCTATATAAGAACTGCAGCCTCTCTGCTACTTCAACACTACCTGCAGATGGGAAATGTTATGACCGATCTCCAAGGACTGTGGTTTCACGATGAGGAAGTCAAACATTATTTTGCAGAGGGAGATGCAACGGCCCAGGATTTGGAGCTTGTTGATTCGAACTGAGGAAATGACTGTGCTGAACGCTGAGCTGTTGCCAGTACACCGCAGCGTGACGTAAGCATTGCTATTGTCCAGATGGTCCAAGGCCCAGTGCAGAGCAAATGAAGTCCTGCTTCTTGTGGGTCCCAATGGCATGGATAGGACGTATGGGGAGGAAGTACAGGGAGTTAGGTGCTAGGTTAAAGGGCAGGTTGTCCAGGGTAGTGATCTCAGGACTGCTGCTCGTGCCGCGTGATAGTGAGCCCAGAACCAGGAAAACTGTACAGCTGACAGTTTCGGTTCGAACTGGTTGCAGAGGGATGGGAGCCAGATTGCCAGGACAGCTTATGGAGAATTTGCGGTGACAGATGTTGAAAGGCCTCAGACAATGTTCGGTATCATATGGTTGAGCTCAGTTCAACTCGTGTCCTGAGCAGCATAGATTTCAATGCAACAGAATTGATGGAAAGGCCGATAATAGTTCTGACGATCAGGTAACTGGTCTACAAACAGAGGCAATGTATACTGAGGAGAGGTTGATGACTGGGGGCATTGCAGTCAATTGGCTGAGCTGCAACTTACAATCGAAAAGTATAAATGAAATAAAAAGGAAAAGGGGTGAATACAGGACTGAATGTGTCACCTCTTTGCTCCACTGCACCCTTTTCCCCCATTCCCAACCTCAACGACACAACTTCTTTTTGCGTGTACCGGTGCATCAATAGCAGCCCTACACATCTCTGACCACAACCCAAGCCCCTCCTCTGCGGATCTCCTTCTCTCTATTCACGGGGATTTGTGAGGACGATGGGGAAGAGTTGACGCATGGATTTACTCCATTGCCCTACCGACATTGGTCTCTCGGTTCTGAGCCTCTCCACAGTTCTGTGTGGATCGTCCTATCATGTGTTTCCTGTCGTTTGTGCAATCACACCACTCCGTCCCTGCCCACTCCTCGCCTCCCCTTCCTTCCTCTTCCGGATACAAAACAGCGGCTGTCAGACACATACACACACACACACACAGTCTTCCGGAACGGCTGGAGGTAGGGAGGTGGTGGGGTAGGGAGAATGCTGAGAGGGGAGATCAGGAGCGGGTGAGATATGAGGGTGGGATTGAGGGACATGGAAAAAGTGGAGTGGAGCGAAGGTTGCGAGGGGTACCAATTCCGAGAGTAGTTGTTTACCCTCACTCGGAGGGAGGAGCGTCACTCACGTCGGTGTGTTTTGGGGGTGTGTCTCGCAGTCAGATCGTCTAATGTCTGATACCCTGGCGATGAGCAGGAGAAGTGGGTCTGAAATCCAGGACCCAACTGGGTGGGGGGGGGGGTTGGATGGATGGGGTAAGGCTGGGGTTGCATATCTTCAGCACAATAGTTTTTCTATGGATGACACAAATATATGTTATTCCCTCGTTTATCAACCCTGCCGTCCCGCTCTACACCCTCCTTCCATTCCTTCCCACCCGCCCTCCTTCCATTCTCTACCCTCTTCCCCAATCACGCTTCAAATATCTCCTCCCCTTCTATTTATTCCCCTCCCGTCACTCTCATCTCTCTCGACCGCCTTTTTGCACGCGCTCTATCTCTCTCCTCCCCGCACTTCCTCCCCTGCTCCCTGTCCCTCCCTTCATCGGCCTGTCATCAGGTGTTTGCGGAAGTCGGCCTGCCGCTACGGGTTTCCTCTATCGACGGTTCCATCCCTCTCCTGGGCTCGGAGACCCGACAAGATGGCCGAGAACCAGACCGACGCCAACAGACAGTTCACAGGAACGGATTCACAGGCTACTTTGAGAGGTGAGTGGGGCGGAGAGTGGGAGGGAGCTTAGCGCTCTGTCTGACCCCGACAGTGTGTACTGGGATACTAGACACTAGACACTAGAATACTACTGAAGAGCCCTCGATGCTCTGCCAACTTATATATTATTATTTTTTTAAAAACACGAACCCCACCTACCCCGTAACCCTCTGCTTTTCTTGAATACATGCCCCTGTCTAGAGGCTCTAAAATACCCCTAATGTGTTAGCCTCCACCACCATCCCTGGCAAGTTATTCCAGACACCCGCGTCCCTCTGTGTACAAAACAAAATAGCCTTGAAGTCTCCTCTAAACTTCCCACACTTTATTTTGTACATATGCACTCCAGTACTTGCTATCCGTGCCCTGGGAAACAGGCTCTGGCTATCCACCCTCTAATGCCTCTCATAATCTTGTAGACCTCTATCAGCTCTCCTCTCATCCTTCTACATTCCAAAGAGAATAGTCCCAGCTCTGCTAACCTTGTCTCATAAGATTTGTTTTCCAATCCAGGCAACATCCTGGTAAATCTCCTTTGCCCCTCTCTATCGCTTCCACATCCTTCCTATAACGAGCTGACCAGGACTGAAAACAGTACTCTAAGTGTCTCACCAGAGATTTGTAGAGTTGCAACATAACCTCTCTGTTCTTGAACTCAATCCTCCTGTTAATGAACCCCAGCATCCCATAGGCCTTCTTAACTACCCTATCTACCTGTGCAGTGACCTTGAAGGACGTATGGATTTCAACCCAAGGTCCCTCTATTCATCCACACTCTTAATTAACGGACCATTAACCCTGTACTCAGCCTCCTGGTTTGTCCTTACAAAATGCATCACCTCAAACTTATTCGGATTGAAATCCATCTGCCACTTTTCTGCCCAGCTCTGCATCCTGTCGATATCCTCTTGTAAACCTCGACAACCTGCAGCTCCATCCACAACTCCTCCAATCTGCGCGTCATCCGCAAACTTACTCACCCATCCATCCTTCCAAGGCCATTTATAAAAATCACAAAAAACAGGGGTCCCAGAACAGATTTTTGTGGCACTCCACTAGTCACCGATCTGCAAGCAGAATACTTTCCTTCTACTGCTACCCTCTGCATTCTTCCTGTAATCCAATATATTATTCAAACAGCCAAGATTCCACTGATCCCATGCATTATGATTTTTTGGATGAGTCCTTCGTGGGGACCTTGTCAAATGTCT
Source organism: Hemitrygon akajei (assembly GCF_048418815.1). Lineage (NCBI taxonomy): Eukaryota > Metazoa > Chordata > Chondrichthyes > Myliobatiformes > Dasyatidae > Hemitrygon > Hemitrygon akajei. Next base: position 19,193,715 of record NW_027331919.1, read on the forward strand.
TGCTAAAATCCATGTAGACCACATCTACCGCCCTACCCTCATCAATGTATTTTGTTACCTCTTCAAAAATCACAATTCGGCTCGTGAAGCACGACCTTCCCTTCACAAAGCGATGTTGCCTATCCTTGAGTAGATTGTACTACTCCAAATGCTCGTAGATCCTATCCTTAGGAATAATTTCCAATAGTTTGCAGAACACTGATGTAAGACTCACCGGTCTATGGTTCCCAGGATTCTCCCTATTACCTTTTTTCTAAATAAAAGGGACTACTTTTGCCGTTCTCCAATCCTCCGGCACCTTCCCTGGAAGGTGACCAGGAAGGATTCAAAGATGATAGTTACTGCTCCAGCGATCTCTTCTCTCACTTCCCTCAGCAACCTGTGGTATATCATGCCCGGCCCTGGGGGCTTATCAATCCTAATGTTTTTTCAGAAGATAAAACAATTATCCTTCCTTAATCTCCACATTGTCCAGCACACAGGCCTGATCAAGGTCTTTTTCACTTGTGAATACTGAAGCAAAGTAATCATTTAGGACCCCGCCAACCTTCTCCGCCTCCAGGCGCATGTTGCCTTCTTTATCCTTCAGCGGCCCCGCTTTCATTCTTGTCATCCCTTTGTTCTTCACATAAGCATAGAGCCCTGAGGTTCTCCTTAGCCCCACATTCCAAGACAATCTCAAGCCCACTTTGAGCTCTCCTAAGTCCTTTCTCAAGCTCCTTCCTGGTTACCCTATATTTTTCATGAGCCCCTCCTACTTCCTGTTTCTTATATCTAACATATGCTTCCGTCTCCATCTTGGCAATTTGCCTCACGGGTTTCGACAGCCAGGGTTCCCTTGTCCTACCATTTTTTCCTTGCCTTAGTGGGAGAAACCTATCCTGTACACAACACAAGTGGTCCCTAAACTTTATCCTCATCCCTTCTGTGTTAACCTCGATATTTCCTCCCTCATTCCTTCATAGTTAGCCCTTCCCCTGTTAAGCACATTCGTATTTTGTCTGTTTAAACTTTTTCCATAGTTGTACTGAAGTTAAGGGAGTTGTGGTCACTCTCACCAAAATGCTCCCCCACCAAGAGGTCTGCCACCTGACAAGGTTCATTACCCAGAACTAGATCCAGTATTGCTTCTCCTCTCGTCGGCCGGTCCAAATACTGTGTCCGGAATCCTCGTTGAACACACCTAACAATTTCAGACCCATCTATAGCCCTTATAGTCAGGAGATGCCAGTCAATATTAGGGAAGTTGAAATCACCCATAACAATAACGATATGACCATATAACAATTACAACACGGAAACATGTCGTTTTGGCCCTTCTAGTCCGTGCCGAACGCTTACTTTCACCTAATCCCACCGACCTGCACTTAGCCCATAACCCTGCATTCCTTTCCTGTTTATATGCCGATCCTTTTTTTTTTATTGACAAAATCGAACCTGTCTCTACTACTTCTACTGGAAGCTCGTCTGAGTAAAGAAGTTCCCACTCGTGTTACCCCTAAACATTTTCCCCTTAACTCTCAACTCATGTCCTCTTTTCTGAATCTCCCCTACTCTCAATGGAAATAGCCTATCCATATCAAATCTATATACCCCCCTCATAATCTGAAATACTTCTATCAAGTCCCCCTCAACCTTCTACGCTCAAAGAATAAAGACCTAACTTGTTCAACCTTTCCCTGTAACTCCGTAACTACACATTCCCCATTTCTCAATGCCACCCAATAGCCTCCCTAAACGAGCGCTCTAATCTATCTTGCCAGAACTCCGCTGTAATATTTTCTCTGATAAACAATGAAACACCTCACCCTCTTGTCCCTCCGATTCTATCACACCTGAGGCAACGCAATCCAGGAATATGTCGTTGCCAATCACACCCCTCCTGCAATCATGTTTCACCAATAGCAGCAACATCATATTTTCAGGTATCAATCCATACTCTAAGCTGATCCACATTTCTAAAAAATACTCCTAGCATTAAAACAAATGCATTTAAGAAAATCTCCACCTCTTATTCACTGTTCATCTCGAAATGTGCAAACAAATTTACTATCTTCTTCTTTCTTCCTTCTCGCATGCATCTCTTCCCCTCCACCATTGTATCTAGTTTAAATCCACTGCAGCCACTGCAGCAAACCTACCTGCAAGAATATTTGTCTCCCTCCAGTTCAGATGTAAACCGACCAGCCGAAACAGGTCACACCTTCCCTGGAAATGTGTCCAATTATCTATAAATCTGAAGCCCTCCCTTCCTGCACCACGTCTTCAGCCACGTGTTGATCTGCACTGTGTTACTATTTCTAAACCCACCTGCACGTGACACCGGTAACGATCCTGAGATGCTATTCTGACGATCCTGTCCTTTAATTTGGCACCTAACTCCCCACACTCACCTTTCAGGACCTCCTCACTCTTCCTAACAACGTCATTGGTCCCTACATGGACCACGACATAGGCTGCTCACCCTCCCTCTTGAGAATACCGAGAACACGATCCGAGATATCGCGGACCCTGGCACCAGTGAGGCAACAGACCATCCGGGATTCTCGATATCTTTCACAGAACCTCCTATCTGCCCCCTAACTATCGAATCCCCTTTCTCTACTACTCCCCTCTTTTTCCCTCCTTCCCTTCTGTGGTGAGGTTCCAGTCTCGGTGCCAGAGACACAACCACTGCAACTTGTCCCTGGTAGGTCGTCCCCACCAACTGTATCCAAAGCGGTGAACTTATTGTTGATGGGAACGGCCACAGAGGTGTTCAGCTCATTCTGTCTAATCCCCTTCCCTCTCCTGACAATCAGTCAACTACCTGTCTCCTGACTCTTAGGGGTGACTATCTCCCTGTAACTCCTGTTTATTTCTGCCTCTGCCTCTAGAATGTTCCGAGTTCATCTATCTCCAGCTCCAGTTCCCTAAAACGGTTTTTCAGGAGCTGCAACTGGATGCACCTTTTGCAGGTGTAGTGATCAGGGACAGCTGTGCTCGCCCTGAATTCCCACATGCTGCAATCGGAGAACGCAACAGCTCTCACTGCTGCCTTTATTACCTACTCCTGAGTTACTTAGATTTATTAAAGCACCTTACCCGTCCTTACCCGAATGGGAGCAATCTCGTAGAAGCCTCTCGAGCCCAAGCCTTCCTACTCTGTCTCCCTCTACTACGTCGACGGCTCCGTTAATTTGTCCGCTTTTTCAACTCTTCCGCTACATCACACGCTTCCGCAGTCGTGCCCCATTCAAAATGCCGATAAATCCTTTGGAGATATGAGATGGTGGCCATTACAGAGACTTGGATGGCTCAGAGACAGGAATGGTTACTTCAAGGGCAGGAATCGATACTTCAAGTGCCGTCTTTTAGAAGTTTCAGAAAGGACAGGGAGGGAAGCAAAAGAACTGTGGGCGTGGCACTGTTGATCAGAGATAGTGACACAGCTGCAGAAAAGGTGGACTCCATGGAGGAATTATCCACGGAGACATAGGGTGAAGATTGGGAACAGAAAGGGGCCAATAACTTTAATGGGTGTTGTTATAGGCCGCCCGATAGTAGCAGGGATATCGAGGAGCAGATAGGGAAGCAGATCCTGGAAAGGTGTGATAATAACAGAGTAGTCGCGACGGGAGATATGAATTTCCCAAATATCGATTGGCATCTCCCTAGAGCAAGAGGTTTAGATGAGGTGGGGTTTGTAAGGTGTGTTCAGGAAGGTTTCTTGACACAATATGTAGATAAGCCTAAAAGAGAAGAGGCTGTACTTGATTTGGTATTGGAAAATCAACCTGGTCAGGCATTAGATCTCTCAGTGGGACAGCATTTTGGAAATAGTGATTAGAATATTATTTCCTTTACAATAGCATTGGAGAGAGATAGGGAGAGACAATTAGAAAAACGTTTAATTGGTGTTTGGACAACTATGAGGCTATCAGGCAGGAAAATGGACGCTGATATGGGGAACATATTTCTCAGGGAAAAGTACGGAAGAAATGTGGCAAATGTTCAAGGGGTAATTGTGAGGAGACCGGAAAGTTGTGGTAGGGTACAAGAACTGTGGTGTAGAACGGCTGTAATAAATCTAGTCAGGAAGAAATAAAAGCTTACAGAGGTTTCAGAGAGTTAGGCAATGTTAGAGATCCAGAAGATTATAAGGCTTACAGGAAGGTAAAGAAGGTAATAAGGAGAGCGAGAAGGGGCCATGAGAAGGCGTTGGCGGGCAGGATTAAGGAAAACCCCAAGGCTTTCTACAAGTGTGTGAAGAGTAATAGGACAAGACGTGAAGCAACAGGACCTAACAAATGAGACAATGGGAAAGTGTGTATGGAACCGGAGGAAATAGAAGTGCGTCTAAATGAATACTTTGCTTCAGTATTCACTGTGTAAAATGATGCAGCAGACCGAAAAACTAAACGCGCAGATACTTAGAAATGCTGGAGCTTTTGGAAAGCATGAAGTTGGATAAGCCGCCGGGACCGGATGAGATATATCCAAGGTTACTCTGGGAGGCAAGAGAAGAGGTTGCTGAGTCTCTGGCGATGAACTTTGTATCATCAATGGGGACGGGCGGGGTTCCGGAGGATTGATGGGTTACGCATATTGTTCCTTTATTCCGAAAAAGCAGTAGATATAGCCCTGGAAATTATAGACCAGTGAGTCTTAACACGGTGGTTAACACAGGAGAAGGGAAATGCAGTGGATATTGTTACATTCGGAATTAGAGAAGGCTTTTGTCACGGAACCGCACATGAGGATGCTAAACAAGATAAGAGCCCATGGAACTAGCCCATGGAACAAATCTATGAGAGTTTTTCGAGGAAGTTACCAGGTAAGTGGATGAATGGAATGCAGTGGATATTGTATACATTGACTTCAGTAAGGCGTTTGATTAGGTCCCGCGTGGAAGGTTAGTTAGGTAGATTCTGCCGCTAGGTATACATGGAGAGGTAGTAAATTGGATTAGACATTGGCTCAATGAAAGAAGCCAATGAGTGGTAGTGGAGGATTGCAACTCTGAGTGGAGGCCTGTGACTAGTGGTGTGCCACAGGGATTAGTACTGGGTCCATTGTTATTTGTCATCTATATCAATGATCTGGATGATAATATGGCAAACTGGATCAGCAAATTTGCTGATGATACTAAGATTGGAGGTGTATTGGACAGTAAGGAAGGTTTTCAAACCCTGCAGAGGGATTTGGACAGTGGGAGAAATGGGCTAAAAATGACAGATGGAGCTTAATGCGGACAAGTGTGAGGTATTGCTCTTTGGAAGGTCAAACCAAGGTAGAACATACAAGGTAAATGGTAGGACACTGAGGAGTGCAGTAGAACAGACTGATCTGTGAGTCAAGATACATAATTCCCTAAAAGAGGCATCACAAGTAGATAGGGTTGTAAAGAGAGATTTTGGTGCATTGGCCTCTATAAATCAATCTACTGAGTATAAGAGTTGGAATGTTATGGTGAGATTGTATAAGACATTGGTGAGACCAAATTTGGAGTATTGTGTGCAGTTTTGGTATCCAAATTACAGGAAGGATATTAATAAGGTTGAAAGAGTACGGAGAAAGTTTACAAGCATGCTGCCAAGTCTTGAGAAACTGCGTTACAGAGAAAGGTTGAATAGGTTAGGACTTTATTTCCTGGAGCGTAGGAGAATGTGGGGTGTTCAGATAGAGGTGCATAAAATTATGAGGGTATAGATAGAGAGAATGCAACCGAGCATTTTTCCATTGAGGCTGGGGTGATAAAATACAGAGGTCATGGTTAAGGCTGTAAGGGGAAAAATTTAAAGGGAACATTAGCGGGGGCTTCTTCACGCAGAGAGTGGTGGGAGTGTGGAATGAGCTGCCAGATAAGAGAGAGATAGATAGATAGATAGATAGATAGATAGATAGATAGATAGATAGATAGATAGATAGATAGATAGATAGATAGATAGATAGATAGATACTTTATTCATCCGCATTGTGAAATTCAACATTTTTTCCAATGTCCCATACACTTGTTGTAGCAAAACTAATTACATACAATACTTAACTCAGTAAAAATATGATATGCATCTAAATCACTCTCTCAAAAAGCATTAATAATAGCTTTTAAAAAGTTCTTAAGTAGTTTACTTAAATACATTAAATGCAATCAACCCCGGCACTTTAACATATCTTACTCCTGGGGGTTGAATTGTAAAGTCTAATGGCATTGGAGTATTGACCTCTTCATCCTGTCTGAGGAGCATTGCATCGATAGCAACCTGTCGCTGAAACTGCTTCTCTGTCTCTGGATGGTGCTATGTAGAGGATGTTCAGGGTTTTCCATAATTGACCGTAGCCTACTCAGCGCCCTTCGCTCAGCTACCGATGTTATACTCTCCAGTACTTTGCCCACGACAGAGCCCGCCTTCCTTACCAGCTTATTAAGAGGTGAGGCGTCCCTCTTCTTAATGCTGCCTCCCCATCACGCCACCACAAAGACGAGGGCGCTCTCCACAACTGACCTATAGAACATCTTCAGAATCTCACTTTTGATGCAGGCTCACTTTTCACATTTAAGAAACACTTGGACAGGTATATGGATGAGAGGAATTTGGAGGGATATGACCCAGGTGCATGTCAGTGGGACTCGGTAGAAAAATGGTTCGGCATAGCCGAGAAGGGCCAACAGGCCTGTTTCTGTGCTCTAATGTTCTATGGTTCTAAGTAATTACCGGAAAGTTACATGCGTGGATAGAGTGTTAGCTGATTGGCAGGGAGCAGAGAGTGGCAATGAAGGGATCCCATTCTGGTTGGCTGCCAGTTACCAGTGGTTTCCCACTGGGGTCCGTGTTGTGGGCGCCTCTTTTTGCGTTGTATGTCAACGATTTGGATTATGGAATAGATAGCTTGTGTCTATGTTTGCTGATGATACCACGATAGTTGGATGGGCCGGTAGTGTTGAGGAAACAGAGAGTCTGCAGAGAGATTTGGACAGATTGGGAGAATGGGCAAAGAAGTGGCAAATGAAATACAATGTTTGAAAATGTATGGTAATGCACTTTGGTAGATTAAATAAACGTGCAGACTATTATTTCAAATATTCAATATATTATTCAAATAATTCAATATATTATTCAATATAATATTCAAAGTTCTGAGATGCAACGGAACTTGAGTGTCCTCGTTCAGGATACCCTTAAAGTTAACCGCTGGTTGATTCGGTGTTCAAGTGGGCAAATGCAATGTTGGCATTTATTTTTGGAGGAATAGTGTATAGGAGCAAGGATCTGATGTTGAGGCTCTATTAGGCACTGGTAAGACCTCACGGAGTACTGTGTGCAGTTTTAGGCTCCTTATTTAAGAATAGTTGAGCTGCATTTGGAGAAGATTCAGTAGAATGTTTGGGGAATGAGAGGGCTAACATATGAGGAACGTTTGACCGCTCTTGGACTGGACTCGTATGAGGGACAGGGGTGTCAAACTCATTTTAGGTCATGGGCCGGATTGAGCAAAATACAGCTACATGCGGGCCGGATCTGTCGGACGCGTGCGAACGCAGCTTTCGTTGCCTCCGTTTTTTCAGCCTGCTCTCATGTGTCTCAGTCTCTGCTATAACTACAAAGTGTTTCACTTTACAAATTCCGTTTCTTATGAAGAAGACTGCCGAGCAAGACTGCCGAATAAACACTAAAACCCCTGAAAACCTGGTACCTGAATAAACTCAGCATTAGCCATATCATACGCCATAGGCGCTTCGATTACTGGGGCCAGCTTTAATGGTAATTAGATATTATCTCGCGGGCCAAAGATAATTCCACCGCGGGCCGGATTAGAAGAATGCGGGAGGAGCTGATAGAAACATTTCGAATGTTACAAGACATGGACAGAGTGGATGTGGCAAAATTGTTTCCCATGGTGGCGGAGTCTAGTGCGAGATGGCATAACTTAAGGATTGAAGGGCTCCCATTCAGAACAGAGATGTGAAGATTTTTTTTAGCCAGAGGGTGGAAAATCTGTAGAATTTGTTGCCACGGGCAGCAGTAAAGGCCATATAATTGGGTGTATTTAACGCAGAGATTGATAGGTCTTCGAGTAGCCAGGGCATCAAAGTTTAGACTGAACAGGTGGGGGAGTGCGACTAAATGGGAGAATGGATCAGCTCATGATAACATGGCGGAGCAGACTCGACGGGCCAAATGGCCGACTTTTGCCGCTTAGTCTTATGATCTTATGATCTTATGGATGCAAAACCGAGCTGAGAAAAGGCGGATTGCGTTCAACCCTGATAAGTACGTGGTTGTTCATTTGGGTTGGTCAAATATAATGGCAGAATATATTTCTAATGGTAAACCTTGCAGTGTGGACGATCAGAGGGATCTTGGAGTCCGAGTCCATCAGACACTCAGAGCGGCTGCACAGTTTGACTCTGCGTTTAAGAATACGATGCGTTGTTAATCATCAAACGTCAAATTATGTTCAACAGCGAAAGGTAATGTTACAGCCCAATAGCACACTGGTCAAACCCTACTTGGGGTACTGTGCTCAGTTCTGGTCACTTGACAACAGGAATGATTTTGTACCGAAAGAAATGGCACAGAGGATCTTTACAAGGATTTTGCCCGAATTGGGGATCATGCCTTCTAGTAATAGTTTCAGTGAACTCGGAGTTCTCTCCTTGCAGCGACGGAGGATGTGAGGTGACCTGTATAAATGATGAGAGGCATTGATCGTGTAGATAGTTAGAGACAACGCCACCAACATTACTCTCTTCGGCAAGGTTATTAACAGCTCCTTGTAAATTCTCATACAAACCGCCCTATAGCTGAACGCAATCAAACTGCTCAGAGAGGTGATCACGGGTCCCACATCATTCTCCAATGTAGTCTGCAAACTGGACCTTGTTAAAAGCCTTGTTAAATTCCATGAAAGTCACATCTACTATTCGTGCGTGATCTACCTTCCCCGGTCAAATCAGTCCGACAATTCTCCCTGCGTCTCACGCCATCTGATACCTCCCTCTCCTTCGATGTTCCACGCTCCCAATCTCCACTTCACTTTCCCTCTCTCACCACTAGAGTTCATGTCTTTCTTTCCCAATCTTCCATCTCCTAGGACATCCACCATCTGGGATATTCTTAATGGACATGTCTATGTTTATTACAAATACCAATACAAAAAAAAATGGGTCCTACACAATTAAATCAGCCGGTCATCTCTCCCTGTGTCCCACATCATTACTCCCGAAGGATTTACCCTGTTTTACCGAATTGGACTATAAAATAATTTATTCCGGGATCAAACAGAAATAAAGACACAGACACCGGTGTCCGGGTAATCATTGAATAGGTGATCACGTTGTCTTACGACTCCGCCAATGTCAGGTTATGTCTTAAATTTATACTGTGAATTTTGGGCAATAGCCAACAGCCAAATATATTCAGTGAGCGATTTCAAGAAGCACTTGTTGGATATAAGACAGTCTACAGATGCTTCTGGTCGGTGCACAAAATTAGAACTGCACGTCTGCAGTCAGTTCCTCTTTTACTAAAACAGTGTTGAACAAAAGTTAGCATTACCTCATTCTTGGTATGAAATGCTGCTAGCTTTTGTCAGCTCGCACGAGCAAGGCAGCCTCTGCATCTTATCATGTGACCTTCATGACCTCAGTCTTCAGCCAGTACAGTTTGGTTAAAGCATTTTTTTTTTCACATTCAAACAAAGAAACTCATCATGAGAACGTAGGATTTAGAAGCAGAATTAGACCATTTGTTTCATTTAGTCTGTTCCACCATTTCATCGTGCCTGATCTAATATACTTCTCCGCCTCAATCCCCTCCCTTCTTCCAGTATTCCTTCAAGCCCAGACCAATCAAGAACCTCTGCCATAAATATACAAAAAGAAAGCTTTGGCCTCCACGGCCGCCTGTGGCAAATAAATCCACAGATTCACCACACTCTGGCTAAAGTAATTTCTCCTTGTCTCTGTTCTAAAGGGACGCGCCGCTCTTTTAAGTCTTTGTCCTCTGGTCTTCGACTCCCCCACCATAGAAACATTCCTCTCCACACCCATTCGACCAAGGCATTTAAATACTCAATAGATTTCGATTGGGTCACCCTTCTTCCTTCTAAATTCCAGTGAGTGCAGGCTGAGAGATATCTGACACTTCTCATATGACAGCCTTCAATCTGGGAATCAGTTTTGTGAACCTCGTTTGAACCCTCTCCACTTTGAGCACCATCTTTCTAAGATAAGAGGCCCAAAACTGTTCACAATACTCCACGTGAGGCCTAACCAGTGCTTTATAAAGTCTCAGCATCAGACGTTTCCTTTAATATATTCCAGTCGAAATGCTGACATGCATTTGCCCTCCTCACCACAGACTCAACCTGAGAAGGTTACAACATCGGCACAACATTGTGGGCTGAGGGGCCGGGAATGTGCTGTAGATTTCTATGTTCAACCTGCAAATTAACCATTAGGGAATCCCGCACAAGGGCTTTCGTCCCCTTGAATCTCCGATTTTTTTTTTTCTGTTTTCTCTCCATTTAGAATATAGTCAACCATATTACATTCTCCCAAACTGCATGACCATGCATCTTTCAACACATTTGCCATTTCTGCCCTTTCTTTGCCTTGTCTAAGTCCTTCTGTAGCCTGTCTACTTCCTCAAAACTACCTGTCCCTCCACTTATCCTCATATCATCTGCAAACAGTTGAGCCACGTTCATGGAGCTACATACACTGACCGTAAGTTCCCTCTGCTCTTCGACACTGTCTTGTCTTTAATCGTGTGCTATATCTTTCTGTTTGCCCGGGTTGAACCCGTCTGCCATTTCTCCAACCACATCTGCAAGGGATTTCAGCAGAGCAGCAATTGCTTTCGTTTCCAGGAAAAGATGAGGAAGGTGCAGGACATGTGTATTCCAAAAATGAAGAAGTTCTCAGTACTCAAGAAGTATTCAACTTTGGCCGATAAGGGAACTCAAAGCTCTTGTAAAAGCTAAAGAAAGGGCTTACAAGAAAATAAAAATTAGTGGGAATGCAATCACCGGTTCGGCTCGTGGCTTCATCCGGGTGATGAACAACCAATATGAACAACCTCACACTTACCTGGGTTGAACTCCATCTGCCACTTCTCAGCCCGCTTTTGCATCCTATGAATGTCCTGCAGTAAGCTCTGACAGACGTCAAAATTGGCGGTATCTACAACAGCCCCAACCCTTCTATCATCCGAATTTTAAGAAACCACACTTCCACATTCTCATCCAGGTCGTTTATAAAATCAGGAAGAGTAGGGGTCCTAGAACAGATCCCTGAGGAACTCCACTGTTCACCGACCTCCATGCAGAATATGACCCGTCCACAACCTCTCTTTGCCTTCTGTGGGCAAGCCAGTTCTGGATCCACAAAGCAATGCCCCCTCGGGACCCCATGGCTCCTTACCTTCTCAATAAGCCTTCCATGGGTAACTTATCAAATTCTCGGTGAAATCAATATACACTAAATCTACTGCACTACCTTCATCAATTTTTTTCAGTCACATCCCGATAAATATTCAATCAGTCTGGCAGGCACGACCTGCCTTTCACAAATCCTTATGACTTACTGATCAGATTAATCATAATATGCTTCTACAAATGTTCATAAATCCAGCCTCTCAGGATCTTTTCCGTCATCTTACCAACCACTGAAGTACTATTCATTGGTCTGTAAGTTCCAGGGCTATCTCTACTCCATTTTCAAAATAAAGGAACAACATCCGCAACCCTCCAATCCTCCAGAATCCCTCCCTCCCCATTGATGGTACATTCTTCACATACTTATATAATGCCCTGCGATTTACATTAATCCTATCCATCAAAGCATTCTTATAGTCCCTTCTGGCTCTCCTAATTTCTTTCTTAAGCTCCTTCCTGCTAGCTGTATAATCTTTTAGATCTTTGTCATCAAGTAGTGTTTTGAACCTCTCGTAAAGCCTTCTTTGCTTCTTCATTAGATGTATAGTAGCCTTTGTTCACCACGGTTCCTGTACCATTCCATCCTTTCCCTTTCTCATTGGAACGCACCTATGCAGAGCCCTACGCAAATACGCCCTGAACATTTGTCACATTACTTTCGTACAGTGCTGATAGAGTACGATGGAGTTTAATACAGACAAGTGTGAGGTATTGCACTTTGGAAGGAAAAACGAGCTGGAACAGACAAGGTAAATGGTAGGGCACTGAAGAGTGCAGTAGAACAGAGTGATTCAGGAATTCAGATAGAAACTCCCCTAAAAGTGGCATAACATGTCGATAAGTTAATAAAGAGAGGTTTTGGTACATTGGCCTTGATAAATCAAACTATTGAGTATAAGTGTTGGAATGTTATGCTAAGGTTGTATAAGGTATTGGTGAGGCCGAATTTGGAGTATTGTGTGCAGTTTTGGTCACCGAATTGCAGGCAGGATATTAATAAGGTTGAAAGAGTGCACAGAATGTTTACAAGGATGTTGCCGGGTCTTGAGAAACTGAGTTACAGAGAAAGGTTGGATAATTGAGGACTTCATACCCTGGAGCGCAGAAGAATTAGGGGAGATTTGATAGAGATGTATAAAATTATGATGGGTATAGATAGAGTGAATGCAAGCAGGCATTTTCCCACTGAGTCTAGGGGAGAAGAAAAACAGAGGACATTGGTTAAGGGTGAAGGGGGAAAAGTTTAAAAGGAACATTAAGGGGCGGGGGGCTTCTTCACACAGAGAGTAGTGGGAGTGTGGACTGAGTTGCCAGATGAAGTGGTAAATGCATTTACTGTTAACATTTAATAAAAAAATGAACTTGCACAGTACATGGATGGGAGGTGTATGGAGGGATACAGCCCATTTGCTGATCAGTGGGACTAGGCAGAAAAAAATGGTTCGGCACAGCGAAGAAGGGCCAGAAGGCATGTTTTTATGCTGTAATGTTCCGTGGTTGTATGATTCTATTAGTCCCCCTCCAGTTCAGGTTCAACCCGTCCCTTCTGAATAGGTCCCACCTCTCCCTGGAACCATGCCCAATTATCCAGAAACATGAAGCCCTCCCTCCTGCACTAACTCCTTAGCCACGTATTTAGCTGCATTAACTTCCTATTTATAGCCTCACTAGCACGTGGCACGGTTCGCAATACTGAGATTGCCACCCTGGAGGTCCTGTCCTTCAACTTTGCACCAAACTACTTAAACTCTCTTTGCAGGACATCGTCCTCCTTCCTATTCACTCCATTGTTCCCTACATGGTCCACAACATCTGCTGCTCACCCTCCCTCTTGAGAATACTAGGAATACTAAGGTGTTAGAGGTTTATGCAGGGGAACATCTTTAATCTATTAATAAAAATACCATTCGTCTCAAGGTAGTTATGAAAAAGGAGAGGTCCGGTCCTCGGGTTTGGATTCTAAATTGGAACAAGGCCGATTTTACCTTGGATCAGAATGGATCGGGAAAGTGTGGATTTGGACAAGTTATTTTTTTTTCTGTCTGGTGATGGTGCACTTGGTAATTTAGATCCCTAGTGCAGTTTCATCTCAGTGTCAAGTGAACGGCCTATGCTCTGAATAATGGGAAGTTTTGAAGGAGAGAAGGACTTTGGTGTACAAGTCTGGGGTGCATACACTGTGAATGGTGAGGAGTGCCAAGGGACTGACACACGTCCCACTCGACACAGAGATACAGGGAGACCAGACAGACGGTGTATTAGTCTAGAGCGGCGGGGACTGAGTTGGGAGGAGATGCATGTCTATATCATTATGAGAGATACAGGGAGACCAGACAGACGGTGTATTAGTCTAGAGCGGCGGAGACTGAGGTGGGAGGAGATTCAAGTCTATATCATTATTTCGTTTTATTTGTTTTTTATATACATTTTCAAAATCGCTACAGATAAAAAAAACCCCAGATCGAAATGAAGAACATTAATACAGTGCAAAAATAAACATACATTAATAATATCATACAAAAGAAGATAATTGAGAAAGCACCCAAATTGAAGATATGTAAAATTAGTATCCTCCCCAAGCCCCGCAACAACAAAGAACTCCAGACCAACCATATCACAACCAGAGAGTATACATCAGGACATTCAAACCTCCAAAGCTATAAATACACTTAGCAACAGAAGATATTAATGCCTACTACCAACAAAAAAGGAAATGAAAGCAAGGGACCGAAAAAAAACCTTAGTTAGGAGGAAGGTTATGAAAATATTCAATAAAAGGTCCCCAGACCTTATGGAACTTTGTATCCGAATTAAGAACTGAATAATGAATTTTTTCAAGGTCTAAGCAGGACATGATATCATTAAGCCATTGAGCATGCGTGGGCGGGGCAACATCCCTCCATCTAAGGAGGATTAAACGTCTGCCCAGGAGAGAAGCAAAAGATAATATTCGACACTTAGTCGAACTCAGACGTAAATCTGTCTTACCCAAAAAACCGAACAAAGCAATTAAAGGGTTAGGTTCTAGGTGGTGAGGGTCTATATCATTATGAGAGGCACAGGGAGACCAGACAGACGGTGTAATAGTCTACAGTGGCGGGGACTGAGGTGGGAAGAGATACAGGTCTATATCATTATGAGAGATACAGGGAGACCAGACAGACGGTGTATTAGTCTAGAGCGGCGGAGACTGAGGGGGGAGGAGATACAGGTCTATATCATTATGAGAGGTACAGCGACACCAGACAGACGGTGTATTAGTCTAGAGCGGCGGGGACTGAGGTGGGAGGAGATACTGGTCTATATCATTATGAGAGATACAGGGAGACCAGACAGACGGTGTATTAGTCTAGAGCGGCGGAGACGGAGGTGGGAGGAGATACAGGTCTATATCATTATGAGAGATACGGGGAGACCACATAGTCGGTGTATTAGTCTAGAGCTGCGGAGACGGAGGTGGGAGGAGATACAGGTCTATATCATTATGAGAGATACTGGGAGACCAGACAGACGGTGTATTAGTCTAGACCGGCGGAGACTGAGGTGGGAGGAGATACAGGTCTATATCATTATGAGAGATACAGGATGACCAGACAGTCGGTGTATCAGTCTAGAGCGGAGGAGACGGAGGTGGGAGGAGATACAGGTCTATATCATTATGAGAGATACAGGGAGACCAGACAGTCGGTGTATTAGTCCAGAGCGGCGGAGACGGAGGTGGGAGGAGATACAGGTCTATATCATTATGAGAGATACAGGGAGACCAGACAGTCGGTGTATTTCTATGGAGCGGTGACAGGTTGGAGCGTGTACAGGCATTGTAGGGAGATGGACATTGCGTCTGTAGAAAGGATGGGTCTGTTCTTTTCTGTCATTTCCGTTCACTGCTTTTCAGGAGGGCAGGGACTGATTTGAACTCAGAGAGTGGGAAGAGCAGGGGTTGGATTAGATCAGGGATAATGACGATTAACAAAGTCACGAAACGATTTTTTTCCCCACAGACGACATGGAAAGTGAACGACCCACACGGAGAGTCCGATCAGACCGAAGCATATGGCTAATCTGCCTTTTAACAGCGACCCTTATTATCACGGGTATCTGCTGGAGGATTCACGGTGAGTTTCACTCCGGTCGCAACGACCAAACCGCAGAGAATAAAAATGGCCACTTTGACATCGACACATTCGCAACATGTCCCAGAAACATCCTTTACTGTGATATCAACGCACCCATCCCTGTGGTTGTGACGGGCCACTTATAATGACTACGACACATCCCTCACAGCGACCCCGACACTACGCCCATCAACACAGAGTTCAACGTGATACCGACACACAACTGCCAACCATAGAACATTACAGCACAGAAGCACGCTTTTTGGCAATTCTTGGCTGTGCTGACCCATTTTTACAGCCTAGTCCCACTGACCTGCAGCTAGACCATATCCCTGCATACCCCTCTCATAAATGTACCAGTCCAAGCTTTTCTTAAATAATAAATGTGAGCCTGCATTCACCACTTCAAAGGACAGTTCATTCCACACTCCCACTACTCTCTGTGTGAAGAAGCCCACACTAATGTGCCCTTTAAACTTTTCGCCCTTCCCCCTTAACCCATGTTCGTCGTTTCTTTTTTCTCCCCTAAACTCAGTTGAAAAAACCTGTTTGCATTCACTCTATCTATACACAACATAGTTTTATACACCTTTATCAAATCTCCCCTCATTCTTCACGCTCCATGGAATAAAGTCCTAACCTATTCAACCTTCCTCTGTAACTCAGTTTCTCAAGTCCCGGCAACATCTTTGTAAACCTTCTCTGCACTCTTTCAACCTTATTAATATCCTTCCCCTAAGTAGGTGACCAAAACTAAACGGAACACTCAAATTCAGGCTCATCAATGTCTTATAAAACCTCGCCATAACATTCCAACTCTTATATTCAATAATTAGATTTATAAAGGCCAATGCGCCGAAAGCTCTGTTTACGACCTTATCGACCTGTGACGCCACTTTTAGAAAATTATGTATCTGTATTCACAGATCCCTCTGATCTACTGCGCTCCTCACTATCCTACTATTTACCTTGTATGTTCAACCTTGTTTTTTCCTTCCAAAGTACAATACCTCACATTTGTCTGCATTAAACTCCATTTTCCATTTGTCATCCCACTTTTCCAGCTGGTCCAATTCCCTCTGCAAGCTTTGAAAATCTTCCTCACTGTCCACTACAACTCCAATCTTTGTATTATTTGCTGATCCAATTCACCACATTATCGTCAAGATCATTGATATAGATGATCAAATAACAATGGACACAGCACTGATCCCTGTGGCACACCACTAGTTACAGGCCTCCACTCAGAGAAGCAATCCTCCACTACCACTCTCTGGCTTCTCCCATTGAGCCAATGTCTAATCCAATTTACTACCTCACCATGTATACCTAGCGACTGAATCTTCCTAACTATCCTCCCTTGCGGGACCATGTCAAAGGCCTTACTGAAGTCCATATAGTCAACATCCACTGCCTTCCCTTCATCTACCTTCCTGTTAACCTCCTCGAAAAACTTTAATTGATTGGTTAAACATGACCTACCACGCACAAAGACATGTTGACTCTGCCTAATAAGTTCCTGCCTGTAGATCATATCTCTTAGTACTCCTTCCAATAAGTTACCTACTACTGACGTCAAACATGCCGGCCTATAATTTCCCGGATTACATTTACAGCTTTTTAAGCAACGGAACAACATGAGCTACCCTCCAATTCTCCGGTACCTCACCCGTGGATACAAACATTTTCAATATATCTGCCAGGGCCTCAGAAATTTCAGCACTACTCTCCTTCAGGTCCAAGGGAATACTCTGTCTGCTCATGGGAATTTATCTACTCTGATTTGCTTCAAGACAGCAAGCACATCCTCCTCTTTAACTGTTGAGGTTCCGAGTCCTCACTACTTGTTTGCCTTATTTCCAGAGGCTCCTTGCAATTCCTTACTAAATACAGATACAAAAAAAAACAAATAAAATCTCCGCCATTTCTTTTGGTTCCATACATAGCCGAATGCTCTGTTCTTCAAGAGGACCAATTTTATCTTTCAATTTTATACTCCTCAAGCACCTTATTTGCTCTTGTCGTGGTTTCTCGTGCCCCACAAACGACCAGACGCAGAAGATTCTTCGAGAAGCATTAAGCTTTAATTTGCAAATCAAAGCTGAGACAGTCAGTGAGCTAGTCGCTGATTGCCCACCGATCATTGTACATAGCATTTTTATAGCAATCTCCTGGTTTAGTTGCATTAGCATATCCAATCGGTCTATAGGTGCGTATGACAAGTACATCCGCCACTATTGTTCTACCTATTGACTTAATCATGTTCTAATCTACATCTCTTAGCTTCCTCTTATTAACACACCATTGCCTTCGACATTCTTAAGATTTCATTCTCCTACTAAATTGGGTACATGCATAGCAAATAGCAAGTTCAAACTACATAATCTACAACAAAGCTGACTACATAGTTTTGGTTACACAGCAAACAAGTTCAAAGCAAAACAACTCTCAGCTACCTCTCATTAACACACCATTGTTTTCTACATTCAATTGGATACATGCATAGCAAATAGCAAACTCAGACTAAATAATCCACATCTCTTAGCTTCCTCTTATTAACACACCATTGTCTTCTACATTCTTAAGATTTCATTCTCTAGCAAATAACAAGTTCAAAGATGACTACATCGTTTTGGTTACACAGCAAACAATGCAACTTTTATACTCCAATACTCCTTGTTGCCTATAACTTTCATACATCTCTCTCTTCTTCTTTATCAGATTTACAATCCACGCTTTTTGGATACTTTCTCATTTCTTCAAATTGCCCCTTTTTTCAGTTCAGTACCTCAACCCGAAGACCTGATCTATCTTTATCCATGACCAAGTTGAAAATAATGGTGTTATGATCACTAGACCCAAAGTGTTCCCCTACACACACTCCCGTCACTTGTCCTAACTCGTTTCCTGGTAGGATATCTACTATTGCATCCTATCCAGTTGGTACCTCTATATATTGATTTAGAAAACTTTCCTGATCGCATTTTACAAACTCTGACCCGTCAGTATGGGAGCCCCAACAATATGTGGAAAAATTAAAATCTCTTACCATCACAACTTCATGTTTCCTGAAGTTGTCTGCTATCTCTCTGCAGTTTTGCAGCTCCAATTCTCACTGACTATCGCGTGTTGTGAAATACAGTCCCATTAATGTGGTCATACCATTCCTGTTTCTCAGTTCCACCCAGATGACCTCAGTAGACAAGCCCTCTAATCTATCCTGCCTGAGCACTACTGTAAAATTTTCCTTGACTAGCAATTCCAACACACACCCTTCATCCCTTTGTCTCTACCAACTCTGAAAATTCGTATCCCAGGAACATGAAGCTGCTAGTCCTGCCCCTCCTATAGACAAGTTTCTCTAATGGCTATGAAGTCATAATTCCATGTGTTAATCCACGCCCTCAGGTCGTCTGCCTTCCTCAAAATACTCCTCGCTTTTAAATAGGCAAACCGCAGAAGATTATTACCACCACACACAGCTCTTCTATTTCTGACTTCTCATGAACTTTTAACATCATATATTTTCACCCCCGCTCCACTATCTGCTCTGGCACTCTGGTTCCCATCCCCTTGCAAATCTAATTTAAACCATCCGCAATTGCACTAGCAAACCTCCCTGCAAGGATATGGGTCCCCCTTTAGTTCAGGTGTAACCCATCTCTATTGTAAATGTCCCACCAACTCAGACGAGATACCAAAGATCCAAAAATCTGGAACCGTACCCCCTATAACAGTTCCTCAACCACGTGTTCATCCTCCAGATCATCTTACACTTACCCTCACTGGCACGTGGCACAGGAAGCAATCTTGAGATCACTCCTCTCGAGGTCCTGCTTTCTAACTTCCAACCGAACTCTCCATACTCACTCTTCAGGACCTCCTCACTCTTTCTTCCAACGTCATTTGTACCGACGAGAACCATGACATCTGGCTGCTCACCCTCCCACTTCAGAATGCTGTGCACAAGATCAGAGACATCCCTGACCCTGGTACACGGGAGGCAACAAACTATCCGGGAGTCTCTGTCACGACTACAGAAACTCCTGTGTGTACCTGTAACTATCAAGTCTCCTATCACTACCGCTCTCCTTCATCTACCTCCTCCCTTCTGCACTGCAGAACCAGACTCAGTGCCAGAGATCCGGCAGTCGCAGCTTGTCCCAGGTAAGTCATCCCTCCCAACAGCATCCAAATCGGTATACATGTTGTTGAGGGGAATGGCCGCAGGGGATCCCTGCTCTGTCTGCCCTTTCCCCCTTCCCTCGCCTGACGATAACCCAATTACCGGTGTCCTGCTTCGTTGCCGCTACTGCCGCCCTTAAACCACTATCTATAAACTCCTCATTCTCGGGATTGAACCGGAGGTCATCCAGCTCCTGTCCAGTTCCCTAACGCGGATTGTTAGGAGCTGCAGCTGGATGCACTTCCTGCAGGTGTCGTTGTCAGGGACAGCGGAGTTCTCCCTGACATCCCACATCCTGCAAGACGAGCATTCCAACATCCTCTCTACTCTAAACTAACGAAACAAAACTTACCGGAACCTACATTTGATAAGGTACCACACGGTAGGCTTATTCCGAAAGACAGAAGGCATGCGATCCAGGGAAGTTTGGCCAAGTGGATTCAGAATTCGCTTTCCTGCAGAAAGCAGAGGGTGTTTATGGAGGGAGTACATTCGGATTGGAGGGCTGTTACTAGTGGTTTCCCACAAGAGTCGGTTCTGGGACCCCTACTTTTCGTGAATTTTATTAACGACCTGGATGTGGGGGTAGAAGTCTGGGTTGGCAAGTTTTCAAACGACACGAAGGTTTGTGCTGTTGTGGATCGTGTGGAGGATTGTCAAAGATTGCAGAGGGACATTGACATGATGCAGAATGTGGGCTGACAAGCGGCAGATGCAGCTCCTCTCGTAGAAGTGTGAGGTGGTACACATTGGAAGGACAAACTCTAAGGCAGAGTATATTGTAAATGGCAGGATACCTGGTCCTTTGGAGGATCCGAGGGATCTGCGGGTATCTGTCCACAGATCCCTGAAAGTTGCCTCACAGATAGATAGGGTAGTTAAGCTTTCATAAGTTGAGGGATAGAGTTTGAGAATCGCGAGGTAATGCTGCGGTTCTATAAACCTCTGGTTAGGCCACACTTGGAGTATTGTGTCCAGTACTGGTCCCCTCACTAGAGGAAGTATGTGGAAGCATTGGAAAGTGTACAGAGGAGATTTACCAGGATGCTGCCTGGTTTAGAGAGAAGAGATTATGATAAGAGATTAAAAGAGTTTGGGCTTTACTCTTTGGAAAAAATGAGGATGAGAGGAGACATGATAGAGGTGTACAAGATATTAAGAGGAATAGATAGAGTGGACAGCCAGCGACCCTTCCCCAGGGCACCACTGCTGAATACAAGAAGACATAGCTTTAAGGTAAGGGGTGGGAATTTCAAGGGGGATATCAGAGCAAGGATTTTTACTCAGAGAGTGTTTGGCCAGTGGAATGCACTGCCTGAGTCAGTGGTGGAGGCAGATAGACGAGTTTAATTTAAGAGACGACTTGACAGGGAGATGGAGGAACTTGAAATGGGGGTTAATATGGGACGCTTGGTTTAAGCGTCGACAAAACATTGTGGGCCGAAAGGATTGTACTGTATTACTCTATGTTTTATGTTCCATAAGACGGACACACAGTAACCGTGATATAACCACGGCCATTACCGTAACACAATCAAGACTCGTCCTTACACCGACACGCCATTCATCATAACATCAACAATGCTGTTACCATAGCACGGTAACGACCTTCAACGAGAGACAGATAAACTCCTATTCGCGACACTGACACGACCGTCACCGTGACACTGAAGTACCGTACACCGTGACAATTTAACGCTCCTCAAAGTGATCAGCTTCGCCCCTCACCATGACAAAGACTCAGAAGTCACTGTAACACCCCATACCGTGACGGTATCACCCCTCAACATTACACAAATGCACCGCTCACTGAGGCAATTGCCCGCACCTCACCCTGACACAGGCAAACCCCTGAACGTGATACCAACACTTAAATTCACAATGACACCGCCATAGTACTCTCTGTGACACCATCACACACCTCGGCGTGACCCTCTCACACAAACCGTGGCCAGGACATATCCTTCACCGTGACACAGACATACGCCTCTCGGCGAGACCAACACATGCCACACCGTGACACTGATACTCCACCCACGGCGACAACACAAGACCCCTCACCTAGACATTATCCTCGCCTTGACATCGAGATACACTTCATTGTGACCCGGCACACCTCCCGCCCGGGCACAGAATCTCCTATCACATTGATAACCCCTCAGCGTGACACAGACACGCCGCTCAAGGTGGCGCCGACGTCTCTCACTGTGCCACCAGCACATCCTTCACTGTGACACCCTTCACCGTGACACTGACACAACACTCTCTGTGACCCGTTCGGTAGCGTGACGCTGACTCACGTGTCACTGTAAACTTTAAACTTCCTTCACCATCTCTCTCAGTGTCACAGATTCGACATTCTTACGAAACATGTCACCGAAACTCTAATCTGACCGATCTTAAACGAATGAACAGCGATCTCCGTCACCAGCTCACTGAGATGGAAACGAAGTACAGATCTGTCAAAGAAGCCAAGGCTCAAATCTGTGAATTGTTGACCAGCAGAAGAGGTGAGGCATCATCCCGCTCTTTCACCCGCTCCTCATCACAGGGCAGGCATGGAGAGAGGAAGCGTCACTCTGTGCTTGACATCGGGAGTGTGTGATGAGATGGTATGGAAAATGATTCACTCTGTGTTTGACCCGGCGAGAATGATGGGACTGCGTGGAGGGAGTTCCCCTCTGTCACTGAATCTAGGAGAGTGTGCTGGGACGTTGTGGAGGTGGATTCACTCTGTTTTTGAACATGGGCTTGTGACACGTAACATTGCTGCTTCACACTATGTCTCACTCCGGGAATGTCTGATGGAACGGTATGGATCCAAGTTCATTCTTTGTCTGACAGCGGGATCGTGTGATGGGAAGTGCCCAGAGAGATTCGCCCCATGTCTGAACTCTGAAGTGCGTTATGGGACCGTGCACAGAGAGTTTCACTCTGTGTGACGGGACGGAACAGAAGGGGCTTCACTCTGTGACTGAATCCGAGAGTGAGTAATGGGACGGTGCAGAGGGAGGTTCACTCTGCATCTGACTCGTAGAGTGTGTAATGGGATCGTAGGGATAGAGAGCGTCTGTGTCTGACTCGAGGTTTTTGTGAAGGGACAGTGCAAAGGAACCTTCATTCTATGTGACACCGGATTCTGTGATTGAATGTTGAGGAGGGAGTCTGACCCCGTGAGTGAACTTCACTTTGTGTGTGAACACAGGGAGGTGTTGTGAGACGATATAGAGAGAACTTCATTCAGCTACTCGCCAGAGAGTGCGATGGGACGTAAGGAGGGGGACTCGTGCTAGACTCGGGAGTGTGTGATGAGACCGAGTGGTGGCAGCTTCCCTCTGTGTTTTTTCACTCTGCTCTGTGATGTGATTGGAAACTGCAGAGGGAGAATATGCCGTGTGTGCTGAGGAAGTTTCTTTTTGTGTCTTACCGCTGAAGTGTGTGATGGGGCAGTGGAGAGAGAGAGATTCACACTGTGTCTGACAAGGCTGTGTGTGATTGGACTCTGCGGAGGGATATAAATTTTGTCGGTTGACCCAGGGAGTGTGTGATGGCACGGTGCGGAGCGAGCTACACTCTGTGTCTGTCCACAAGAGCGTATCATTTGACAGTGAGCAGCCTGCAGTCGGAAACCATGTGCGTCTGATGGGGCCGTGGAGAGAGACAGAGTCAGTGAGTGTGTGTGTGAGAGAGAGAGAGAGAGAGAGAGAGAGAGAGAGAGAGAGAGAGAGAGAGAGAGAGAGAGAGAGAGAGAGAGAGAGAGAGAGCTTCACTGTGTCTGACCCCGGGTGTCTGCGATGGGAGAGTGTGGAGGGTACTTCACTCTGTGTCCGACCCAGAGGCTGCGTGACGAGGCGCAGTGGAGTGAGCTTAATTCCGTGTTTGATCTAGGGGTCTGTGATTGGACGGTGTGGAGGAAGCATCGCTCTGTTTCTGTCACACCGAGAGTATGATAGGACGGTTTGGAGCGAGCATCAGTTTGAGAGTGTTTCAGCGGAGGAGTAGAGGCAGCCTCAATCGGTGCCTGACTGGAGATTCTGTGTCTCTCCCCGGGCGTGTGCGATAAGACAGTGTGGTACGGAATTCACTCTGTGTCTTGACACCGGAAGTGCGTGATGGATGGTTTGGTGGGAACTTCACTCCGCCTGATCCTTGTAATTTGTGCGATAGTACGGTGTTGGTGGAGATTCACTCTGTGCCTGACCTCAGGTGTGCGTGATGGGACCGCATGGAAGGAGATTTACTCTGTGTGTCAGCCGGGTGTGTCACCGTTCCTTGTTCCTGATTTTCAGAGCAAACGTGTTCCAAGGACTGGGTCCCAAATACAGACCGGTGTTATTACGCATCCAAGTTTGAAACATCTTTCCGCAAAGCGATTCAAGAATGTTCAAACCATGATTCAAGGCTGCTGGAAATCAATTCAAGGGATGAAGCGGTATGTGTCACAGAGCGAGAAAATCCCACAGTAACACAAGAATCATCACGCACCAGCGGGGTCAGACACAGAATGAATCTCCCTCCACACCGTCCCATCACACACTCCCGGAATCAGACACAGAAGGAATACCCACCATACACTCGCAGCCCACACTCACGGGGTCAGACACAGAGAGAATCTCCCTCCACACCGTCCCATCACACATTCCCGGGGTCAGACACAGAGCGAATCTCCCTTCACACTTTTCCATCACACACTCCCAGGGTCAGATACAGAGTGAACCAACCATCACAGATTCCTGTTGTAATCAACAGAGAGGAGCTACGTAGATAATTTTCAATTCTTGGCATTAATGAAATAAATTTATTTTCCCAGAGCTTTGTATCGCACAGAGTTTTGTATAAAACCCGTTCATACTGGATTGGAAAATGCGAAGTCGGGTGAGATTTGAACTGATCTCTGGGGTGGGGGATGGGGTTTGTTTACTTAATGAAGTGGTTTTGTGGGAACAGGGAGGCGCTTTGGGATTTGTTTGTAGATTGACGTAGGTATAGGGTTGTGTGATTCACCGGGGTAGGATGGTACAATGGGAACATTTTGGGGCCGACACATGTCTGTCGGGGAAGGACAGGGCAGTGGGAATATTTCGGAAACTGTCAAGTGGCAGTGTGGAGAGATCAGTACACAGGGATTATTCTGGTACTGACGCATGTCGCTGAAGAGGGCTCGGTGCAGTGGGATATTCGCCGGGCTGTGAGGAGAGGGTGCAACAGTGGGATTCGAGTGGCTTAGATCTGAGGGGCGAGAGAAGGAAAACTGGATTAGTTTGGAGACCGATACAGGGCGGTGGCACACAGTTGGTTAACGGGATTAGTTTGCGAACTGACGCAAGGATGTGGGGGAGAGGGTGCCAGTGGTGTAAGTCTGGAGGCGGACCAGAGGCTGAGGGGAGAGCGCGGTGTAGTGGAATATGTTAGGAGACAGACAAGAAGCTCTGGGTAGAGGAAGGGGCAACGGGATTAACCTGGGTCCGGCACAGGGCTGAGGGAAGAGTGTGGAACAGTGGGATTCATTTCGAGACAGACATAACTCTGCGGTGAGACGGTGGGACTGTGGGGTCTGTTAGGGGACTGAGACAGATCAGAGTGGAGCGGGTGGGCCTGTTCGATTCGTATGGGGACTGACAGTGGACTGTGGTGAAGAAGCGGTTCAGTGGGATTATATTGGGGGACAAAGGGCTGTGGGGAGACATTGGAACTGGCTATCTGTCTGGGTACTGACACGGGGCTGTGGGGAGAGACTGGTTGAGTGAGATGAGTTTGGGGACTGACAGGCTGTTAGGAGAGAGCGATTTCATGGGATTAGCTTGTGGACGGTCTCGGCTCGGGTTCTCTGCTGGAGCTGTTTTGTCTCTGTTGAAATTGTTTAACTCTCTTGGATAGGAATGTGGGTTTGGCCCTCCTGCACAATGAGTCCCCGGGGCCGTCCGTCTGCAGAGACTGCGAGTCGTACGTAAGAGGTAGCCCTTGTGATCGTCATCGGCGTTTCATCTGCGAGAAATCGGCACCTTTGTTCCCGGATGTTCCTGAAAAGATCCAGGGTCTGTGCCAACAGCCAGTGGAGTCGACATGAATCAAGTGACCCACCATATTTTCTCCTCCTTCTCTCCCCTTCACTGTCACACCTAAATCCTTACAAATTCGCTCAGCATCCTCTCCGCCCCTCCCTCCTACATCTCCTACTCGGCGCCATCATATTATCTCCAACAGACAGCGACAAACCTCTCTCGCCGTCTATCCACTTCGTTCTCGCCATTACCCCCGTCCCGCTCTTCCTAGTTCACTCTACCTTCCTCTCTACCCGTCAGCTCTCCTTATTCTCACGAACATTATCCGCCCGCACTTTCTCTGCTCCCTCTACCCACCTCTTACACCTCACTTCCCTTCCTTCCCCCAGGTACTCTCTAACTCCCTTCCCCGTTCTCTCTAAACCCTCGATCTCCCTGATCTCTCTCTCTTTCTGTTTTCCACTCACTCTCACCTCAATCCTGTGCCGTCTGGTTCTCGTTAACCCAACCCTGGGTGAAAGTCTGTGCGCATTCCCTCTGTCTGTGCCCCTCTCGGGTTTATGGAACTCTGTAAGGTTATAACTACGCTCCAGGGAATAAAGTCCCAACCTTCCCTCCCTCCCAACATAACTCAGTCCTCCGAGTTCCGGCAATTTCACCGTAGAACTCCCTGTACAATATATCCAGTTCACTGACATTTTTTTTCCTAAAGCAGGGCGGCCTCACCGACGTCTTGTACCACGGCAACGTGACCTCCCGACTCCGGTACTGAGTGTGACTGGTGAAGACCAGCGTGCCAAGTGTCCTGTCCACCCTATCGGATGTTTTACACAAGAATCGCTATTTCAATTATCATCTGAAGCTTATAACCCCTGGAATTTGTAATTTTGAAGCATCAACACGGCGCAAAGATGTACAATTAATGTAAATTGCAAATATTAATAAACACCGCAGAAATGTCGAGTTCCTGCTGATGCGTTGAAAGATGTGATGGGGCAGGGGAAGAAGCTGTTCCTGAATCGCTGTGTGTGGGTGTTCTGTCTCCCGGAGCTGTCAAATACTCCTGCTATAATACGACGTCCAATCCCGTTATCATTCCCGTGAACCATCTCCAATGTCTCACATCCCCTGTGAGATAAGCGATCGAAACCTGCTCACAAACTCCAAATGTGACCTCAACAGTGACGTATTGAGCCTGAGAATGACGTCCTTGCTTTCACGTCCCAGTCCTCTCGAAATGAATGCTGTCATCGCGTTTACTTCCTCACCACCGGCTCAAGCTGCAGGTTAAACTTCTGGGAAAGCTGCACGAAGTCTCCCAAATCCCTCTGCACCGCAGATTGTTTTTAACCCTTACATACTCTGCCGGTCATGTTTGACCCGTTTTGAAATTTGACAACAGTAAAAACAGCCCAAATGCCAATTTTAGCCGAAATTTGATGACTTTTCCTGAAGTTACCCAAAATGCCCAAACATGGAAATATTTAAAAATCTTAAATTTTTTACAGGTGCTACAAATTTTTGTACATTGAGGCTGCTCCGGGTCAAATTTGACCCGAACCTACTGAAATGGATTTCAGATTTCTGAAACATTGATTCAGGATTAATCACCCACTTACTAATGTCAGATAGGCTATTTATACATTCTAAATAGATCTGCGGTTCAAAGTTTGTTTCGACAGTTGTTATGAGGGGATTCTTGAGTAGGTAATAATTGACCCAAACCATTCTATGAAGGCATAGAATAAGAACAGGTTGCCTGGGTTTAAAAAAAAAATTCCATTTAGAAAACAGTCTACGCTTTTATTTCTTATTTTCAAATTGCATGCCCATACGATTCCGGGCACTGTATTCTATTTGCCACGTCTATCCTCATTCTCCTAATCTGTCTGAACCCTTCACCAGCCACCCTGTGTCCTCAATACAACCTGTCGCTCGGTAACGTTGCTACCGACTGTGGTTTCCGGATGAGTCTATCTTCCCATTGCAGAGGAACGGGCCCCAGTCCGGGATTTGGAGTCGGTGATTGATACTGGGAGCATGTGCACGCTGAATAATCCACTTCCTGTCACGCGCACTCACAGTATCCAGGACAGAATTCCAGACGACTGGGACGGCGGAGTGCTGGGGATTGCTGAGAGTGGAAAGGGGAGGACGGAGGGGGTTTAGCTCTCCTATTGACCTGGGGAGTGGGTGATGGGACTGTGTGGAGGGAGATTCACTCTGTGTCTGACCCCGATAGCACGTGATGCGACAGTGTGGAGGGAGTTACATTCACTGACTGACTCCGGAATTGCGTTATACGACTGTGAGTGGGAGCTTCACTCCTTTTCCAAAACGTTGGGACAGCGCAGAGGGAGCTTCAATCCCTGTCTGACCCGGACCTTGTGTGATGTAATGTTGGTGAGGAAGCTTCTCTCAGCGTCTGACTCCGGGTGTGTATGATGAGATGGTATGGAGGAGTCTCGCTCAGGGTCTGACTGACGGTGTCAGAGAGTCATATATATTTTCCGCTTGGGACAGCCTCCAATTAGAGTTCGGGAGAGAGGAAATGTGTACATTATAAACCAGTGCCTCGCGTTTGTTTCAACAACAAACGATCCGCAAGGCGGGTTCATCAGCAAGAGAAAATAAAGATAGAAACATAGGAACATAGAAAAACTACAGCACAATGCAGGCCCTTCGGCCCACAATGTTGTGCCGACAACGTCACAACCTTAAAAAATATTACTAGGCTTACCTCTTGCCCTCTATTTTTCTAAGCTCCATGTACCTATCCAAAAGTCTCTTAAAAGACCCTATTGTATACGCCTTCACCACCGTTGCGGGCAGCCCATTCCACGCACTCACCACTCTCTGAGTAAAAGACACCACTGCCATCTCCTCTATAACTACTCCCCAACACATTGAACCTGTGTCCTCTTGTGGCTCCCATTTCAGCGCCGGGAAAAAGCCTCGGACTGTCCACACGATCAATGCCTCTCATCATCTTGTCGTTATACGATGACTCTCTGTCAGGTCATATTGGGAGGAAAATAGACCGAATGTCCAGTTCGCAGGAAACTGGGTGACGGTCCGGAGATTCAAAGTGGTTAAACATCCAGGTCCAGTACAGCGTCCCCCTGTGGCCAACCGGCTCAATAACAGGTATGCCAGTTTGTACAGACTGGATATACGGGATATCCAGGACGGATATAGACGGGATAACCCGTCGGGATAGACGGGTTAAAATAGCCAAGTGGAGATATGTCTCACAGGTCAGGACGACACATGAACATCCATGAATACAGCCAAACGAGACAGCGTTACTCCATAAACAAGGTGCAAAACGCATTATCAGCATTCAAACACGGCAGAAGGCACAGAAATATGTATAAAATAGAAAAATAAAAACTACCCACGCAGTTTGAAGCCTTGGTTCAACTGAATACCACTGATATCTGCAGTCGACCACAACAGAGCCTGTCGTCTGCCGAGTGAACACTGGGGGGCAGCACAGACTCCTGCACTTCCACTGCCAGCGAGCAACTCTCTCAGTTTACACAACCACTTGAGTTGAAATAATATCTCAGCGGGATTTCCTGGCATAAAAGAGGTCATAAAACTAGAGTTACAGGGGGGTGAAAACCGTAATGCCATCACAGATAGAAGAAAGCTTGTTGGAACAGATGTCGTTACGGCCTCAGACGAAGTCAGGAAGCAAAAAGTTCAGCCTGCTGGGACTCACGTTCTGAGCTGCCTACGTTTCATTGCAGGAAGTATTGTACGAAAGGCAGATGAGCTCAGGGCGGGGGGTCAACGTCTGGAAGTATGAGATTGTAGCCAATAGTGAGACTCGGTTGCAGGAGAGGCAGGACCGTTCGCTTAATATTCCGGATTTCGGCTGTTTTAGTCGCGCTAATGAGCAAATAAATCAAAGGTGAGGGGCGGCTTTACAGTCAGGGAAAATGTCACGGCGGTGCTCAGTCAGGAGAGACTGGGGAACTCGTCCCGGTGAGGATTTTTGGGAAGAACTCAGGATTAAGAAAGGTATGAACTCGATCATGGGGCGATATTATGAATTACCTAATAGTCGCGGGGATTCAGATGAACAAATCTGTAGAGAAACATTAGGTTGTGATATTGGGTGATTTTAACAGGTATTATCTGTGAGCTCCATACCGTGAAAGGACCAGTGGGGTAGTTTCTCAAATGTTTTCAAGAAAGTTTCCTTAATCAGTAGGTAGATAATTCCAACCAGAGAGTGCAATACTGGATCTCCTCCTGCGGAATGGAACAAGGCAGGTGACAAATTTGCATCACGTGATGATATTGCCATTAGATTCAAGGTGATTATGGAAAAGGGCATTTATGACCTCGGGTTTAGTTCTAAATTGAATTAAGGCTGACTTATTTGGCGGCAGGAATGATCTGGCAAGTGTGGATTCGGCCAGGCTGTTTTCGGGCAAAGATGAACCTGCTATGTTGGAGCACAAGCGCTGTTTCATAAGAGTACTGGGAGGTGTCGGATCACAACCAACAGCGCTGGAAATGGATCTCCTACGGTTGAGCACTGAGTGTTCAGCACGAGTTCCTGAATTACAAACTTTCCAGGAAGGATTGTGACAGGCAGAAACTGTCAGTCCGAGTCTTAAAGTGAAAGTGACAGCTACGCACACTCCAAATGAGGCCTCAGCAGAGAGTTAAAATTAAATCCTTGCCCGGTAAATGAATGCGAACCTTTTATTTGCCTTCCTCACCACCGAGTCCTTGAACAATCCAGCCTGTTGGTGGCAAAGGTTTTCAGTGCCCTACCTGGTACACATTCGGAACCCGGTGACCTGCGAGGGTTCACCCACCTGAGGGATGATTCTTACATCGACCTTCGAGACAAAGGTCACAGAAGAGAAGGGGGCGAGCAGAGCCGGACCTGGTGCCCCTCTCGAACGTCTTTTTCAAGAGCGAGGTGACTTCTCAACCCAAATACTTACTCAATTCCAACCTTCGTCTCCGTCATCTCATCCCTCTCTGACATCCGATCCGTTTTATGTTACCCCATCCATCCGCTAAAACCATCCCCGACTCCGTGACTCCCCCTTACTGTGCACCACTACCCATTTCAGTTGTTCTCACTTCTCCTACTATTCCTCTCCTCCGTCTCTGTCAATCCCTCCCTCTCCCCCAGTCTCGGTTGGTCCCAGGACAGATCCACTGAGATGCTGACACCCGGCAACACAGGAACCTAAAAACAGACCATGAGATATCAGAGCAGAATTAGGCCATCGAGTCTGCTGCGCCATTTCATCATGTCTAACCCAGGTCCCCCTCAGCCCCAATCTCCTGCCTTTTCACCGTATTCCTTCATGCCCTGAGTAATCAACAATCTGTCCACCTCTGACTTCAATATATCTAAAGTCAGACTCCACAGCCGCCTGTGTAACCTGTTCTACATATTTACCATACTGTGAGGAAATAAATTCCTCCTGTGATGGGATCTTACGTTTTATTCGTTATGGACTGTGCCTTTAAGGAGAGAGAGGGAGAGAGAGAGAGAGAGAGAGAGAGAGAGAGAGAGAGAGAGAGAGAGAGAGAGAGAGAGAGAGAGAGAGAGAGAGAGAGAGAGAGAGAGAGAGAGAGAGAGAGGAGAGAGAGAGAGAGAGAGAGAGAGACAGAGACAGAGGCAGAGACAGAGAGACGGAATACAGTGTTACGAAAAGCAGCTGTCTTCTGCTGCTGCCCGTGTTGTTATGGAGAGAGAGGAGGAGTTACATGATGGACAGCTGCTGTTCAGCGTGTGTAAGGTCGACTGTCTTTCTGGCAGACAAACAGAAGAGACTCACAGAGGCTGGTGACGAAGGAGTCACTGGATGAACTCTTCGAGTGCACACGAGGGTGGTTTGAGGGTCGATCAAGTGAGATTGATCAGAGGCCGTCACAGTGAGTGCAAGGGTGACGCTGTGCAAACTACCGGTGTGTTTAACCCTGGCCTGGGTTAGTAGATTTTCCACTGAAGACGGTACCCTTAGGGCAGTCACATTTGACTAACTTGAAGAATTCAGAGGAGAACGGCAAGACCGACGAACCCTGTTTGTTCAGATTACAAATACCTCTCTCTCAGCTCAGTTCTGTGGTTTGAACTGAACTTTCTTACAGACCATCGTCAGACTGTAACTCTTGCCTGACGAACTTGAATGAGTTTGGGAACTTTATTTTATTCGCCTATATCAGCATAACTCTGCTAACTTTCGATTTACCTGGTTTAAAATGCTATATTAAGTGGTTGCTAATTGAATAATGTTTGCTAACAGCAAAACCAGACTCCAGGTCTATTCTATTGCTGCTGATGGGTTTTATCACACACATTTACGTGTACCTGACTCTCCCAATCTCCGTTCTGAAAGGACGGACCTCCATTCCGATGTGGGTCCGCTGGTATTGACTGTCCCGCCACCGGGAACCTTCTCTCCACATCTACTTTATCGATATCTTTAAACATTCGATCATTTCCAACAACAACATCCGTCCCCCTCATTCTTCTGAGATCCAGCCATCAAAGGCATTACATGTTTGACTATTTTGCCTTAACTCTGTGTAATGTTCAATTCAATGGGCATCGCAAACACGCTGACACCCCTACACGCAACATACAGTGTCACAGGGCAAGAATAATATCGAACAGTTCACAAAATGCCTGCCTCCAGCATAAACTTACAAGAATACTGGAGAAAAGTTCAAGGACATTGGTTCTGAAATTATCTGTGAATGAAACAACCTTCTGATATCTAACAACTCCAAATCATTGAATCTGTTCGCATCCTGAGATTAGTGTGTGAGGACATATTTGCCGACACCACCCTAAATCTGCGTAATCCCAAAAATCAGTGCTCTCTGCATACACGCTGTCTCCCAAACATGCATAATAGATTATCTCAGAGCGGGAATCATTTCAAATCGATCAGAAAATGACTGTTTCGACATTAAAATCAGAACGCATCCCGAAATGAATCTGCAATTCCAGATCGTTTGACACACACAGAACTGGGTGTAACCTGTGCACCTCCATGTTAGACAACAGACGCCTAAATCTGCGCACAATCCCAAGTCCGTATTCAACCATAAATCTGTGCGCATGACCGAGTAAGAGCTCGCCCTAAATCCATATGCACCCCAATCCTGACGACAAACTCACATGCACGCTGGATTATCCTAAATCACGAGTCGGGTCAAACAGTTCACAAAATAGCTTCGCGTTCAAAAATCTAAAACAAACTTCCAAGTTCTATTATTAAAGTATCTATAAGTGAAACAACCTTGTAATTTGTCACGCCCCCCAATCCACCGACACACCCAAATCCGTGTGTACCCAAACTCGCCGCGCACATGTCAAAATCTCTGAGAACCCCAAAATCCGAGTCCGCCCCTATATGTACAATTGTTTATCCCAGAGAGAGAAACATTTCAAACATTTCACAAGATAGCTTAATCCGCTTTAAAAAATAGCAAGAACAAGGCTCAACGTTAAAGTGCATTATTTATCCGAATATCTGTAAAAGAAACAATTTGAATTTTGGCATTATACCAAATTTCTCCGACAAACAAAATCCACGTGCACTCCCAAATCTGTATGCACACCCAAATGGGTGCGCACTCCGAACCAGTCAACACCTCCCACTTGCAGATTATCCGAGAGGAGAAATAATTTCAAATAGTTCAGAAAGTAGCAACTTCCAACTTAAAAATCACAGCAAGAGCAGAGTAGAAAACTCTTTTCTTTCAGTGTAGAAAAAGTGTATGCATTAATAAAGTACCTATCAATGAAACAACCGTGAGATTTGTCAGGACCCCAAATCCAAAGACACCCCAAATCCGGGAGCATCTAAGACCGTGTACATCACCAATCCTGCTGATACTCACGTATACACATTTGATTTTCCCAAAGGAAGGGTCACTTTAGAGTGACAGCATTCACCTTAAAGAAATCGCGAGGACATAGTGCAGCTATTATTAAACAGACTATAACTTTGAGATTCACCACGACCCCAAATCGACCGACACTAACAAATTCATGTGCACCCATACGCGCCGACACGCACCTAAAACTGTCCTCATCCCAAATCGTCAGGCACTCGTGTGCACCCCAAATCCATATTGACGTCCTGTGCACCCATATTGGTTTCTAATCTTGTGCAACCTCCCAATCAGATACCACCATCAGATATGTATGTGGTTCCAAATCCACCCATCACTGTGCACACGTACTCGCCGGAACTCTCCTAAAAAGACCAAATTTGCATGTACCCCCAAATCCGCTGATTTCACTAAATCTGTTCGCATCGCAAATCGGTTGCCGCCCATATATGCCGAAGCAGCCCTAAATCTGCGCAAACCCAAAATCGGTGCGCACCCCAAACCCTCTGACACCCGAGAGGCATAATGGATTATTCCAGACAAAGCAACATTTCAATCAATTCAGAAAATGACCTTCTCGAGGTTAGCAAGCCATATGTGCACCAAAATCCTTTTGCAGATCGGCGACACACCCAAATCTGCGTGTCAACCCAAATCCGTGTGCAGCCCCGTATTCAAGACTACACCCCTAACTGATCACTAAAATCCGTCCGCACCCCCACATCTGCGCACATCCTCAAATACGAGAGCACCCCACAGGCATATTAGATGACCCAGACCGAAAATCATTGCAAAGTCAAAATGGCTGTCTGGTAAATACCACCACGTATCCCGAAGTCACCAAATCGATATGCACTCACAAAAACGTGGAGAATCTACCCGAAATTTGCTATCCCTAAAAAGGTGCTCACCCTTGTATCAGAGCACTCCCCTAAATCAGTTTGGAACCCTTTATTAGAGAACGCTCCTAAATCCAGGCACAACCCTAGATCCATATGAACCAGAAGACCGTGTGCAACCCATATTCGAAGACAAAAAATAAAATTGACAATCGCAAGTTCAGTGCGCACCCTAAACCCGCGGACACCGCCACTTGTACATCAGATTTTCCCGGTGCAACAACCAATAAAAACAATTGAGAAAATGGCAGCCTCGAGAGTAATAATCCGCACGCAAAGTTTGATCCGTCAACTCACCAAATCTATGTGTGTCCCGTGATGGAAAAGGCAACCCAAATCTGCGAACATCACCAAATCCATGTGATTGTCAAATTGGTGCGCATCACCATGCGCAGGCCAAACACGCTGAAACCCCCACGTTCATTTGTGGGGCTCGTTGTACACAGATTTTGTCATCTTGTGAATGTCTGTTTTTTTTTCTTTTGAGATAATCTAATTAGCGGGTGTGTGTCCACGGATTTAAGTTGTGGGGATGCATTTGCATTTGGAGATGCACACGGATTTCTCACGTATTTGGGGTGCCTGCGGTTTGGAGGTGTGTCGAATCTCAAAGTTGTTTCATTTCGATCACGTGAATAATGATTTTAATTTGAAATTTGACATGAAGTATTTTAAATGATAATTCCTCTGGGATAATCTAATGTGCATGTGGGTTTCTCCGCGGGTATGATGTTCACATGAATTTTAGGATGCCCTCCTAGTTGATGTGGTGCCCATATTTGAGGTGTACATGGATTTGGGATTGTGTACATGTAAACACGGGTTTGGGGTGAGATAAAGATCTGGGTGTGTTGGCGGATCTGAAGTTGCACATGAATTTTGGGCTGTGTGCGGATTTTAATGTCGAGGCATCCACTTTATGAATTCTTGAAAGGATTCTAAACTGCATGTCAGGATGTTAGCGGTTTTGGGGTGCGCACTGAATTGGGTCGTGCAGATATTGGGCAGTGTCGGAGAATAAGGGGTGCACACTGCTATGGTGTGAACTTGGATTTGGGAATGCGCACGGATTTAAAATTGAGTACTCAAATATATGGGGTGAGGACAATCAAATATGATTTTTGGTGTGCGTAGATTTAGGGTTTGGCGGCAAATATGCTCAAGGATTTGGGGATACGCGCCAATTTAGGGGTCAGCAGTAAATTACGGGGACGTAATTAGATGCTGTGATGTTCGTATATTCCGGGGGCTGTTTGTTTACCAATCAACAGTTGCAATCATATTTTCGGGTGGTGCGAATTTTAAATGTTGAAACAGCAATATTCTGAACTGTTGGACATGAATTCTACTTTGGAATTATCTATTATATATGTGGTGTGTCAGTGTGTTTGGAGTGCGCACTGATTTGGTGATATGCACATGTTTTGTGGATTCATGGCGGGCAGTTTTGATTTATCGATGCAAAGCCTCTGCTAAAGTAAATTCCGATAGTCCGGAGCGCTGGGCAACTTTACAGACTATTGGTCTAATTCTTAATCAATACTGTAACATATTTTAAATTTACATTTAAAGGTACTGCGCTGCGCTTTTAGAAATTGCTGCAATTTAAGAGAAGGCGAAAAAAGAGCCGTCGGTGAGATTTAAGGAAGGAACTTAGACATCACTGGAAATTTAGTCTCCAAAATGGCCGTGCACGCATATTTGGGGATACACATAGATTTGGGTGTGTTGGCGGATCAAGATTTGCACACGAATGTGTTGAGTGCGGATTGTTAACGTCGAGGCTGCCATTTTCTCAACTGTTTCGAATGTATCTTGCTCGGAAAAATCTCATGGGCATGTGGGGGTGTCAGCGGGTTTAGGGTGCGGGCTGCACCTGGTGTTGGGTATTGCGTGTCAGCGAAAATGGTTTGCACAGGGTCTTGGGGTGCACATGGATGCACACGGAGTTTGGGGTTTGTTCTTGTTATGGGGATGCGCTCGTATTTGGGGATAACATATTTGGCCCTCCCCTGTGCATAGAATTCAACTGGAGATTTACCCAACTCCTTGAGTCGGCTGAATGCGATTAACTGGTTCAAAGGTATATACAGTCTTGTATGCTGTACATTACTGCCCCATATAACTGAATACCAAACAAAACGGGGAATGGGAGGTTGATTAATCCAAATGCTGTATCTGGGAGCTCATAAGGATTTGGGTTGATCTGTGTGTGTGTCGGCGGATTTGGTGATGAAAGTTTACTCTCACCTAGACCCACCCACCTACCTGCACTCAGCCCATAACCCTCCATTCCATACCTGTCCATATGCCTATCCAATTTTACTTTAAATGACAATATCGAACTTGCCTCTACCACTTCTACCTGAAGCTCGTTCCACACAGCTACCACTCTCTGAGTAAAGATGTTACCCCTTGTGTTACCCCTAAATTTTTGCCGCTCCTCTTGTTTGAATTTCCCCTACTCATAATGGAAAAAGCCTGTCCACGTCAACTCGATCTATCCCCCTCATAATTTTAAATACCTGTATCAAGTCCCCCCTTAACCTTCTGGTGAGTGTGTGTGTGTGTGTGTGTGTGTGTGTGTGTGTGTGTGTGTGTGTGTGTGTGTGTGTGTGTGTGTGTGTGTGTGTGTGTGTGTGTGTGTGTGTGTGTGTGTGTTATGAGCCGGACGAGAGGCTGGAATTGGATTTGAGTGGAAGTCAGAGGGTTTATCTCTGATTATTCAAGGAGGAGATTCTTCGGTGAGAGAGGGCACAGAACTGTTGGTTGATTTGTTTTCAGTTTAATTATTGTTTCTTTCTTTATTATCCCACAGTCA
Source organism: Hemitrygon akajei (assembly GCF_048418815.1). Lineage (NCBI taxonomy): Eukaryota > Metazoa > Chordata > Chondrichthyes > Myliobatiformes > Dasyatidae > Hemitrygon > Hemitrygon akajei. The sequence continues at coordinate 19,231,046 of NW_027331919.1, forward strand.
GAGTAGTAATGTCTGACAGGAGAATTGAATACTCCTTTGCGAGATGTGGGAATGCAGGGAGACCTCAAGAGTTCCTGACAACTTCACCTGTAAGAAGATCATCCAGCTGCATCTTCTAACACACTGTGTTACAGAGTTGGAACTGAAACTGGATGAACTCGGAAACATTCGGGAAGCTGAGGGGTTGATAGGGAGCACATATAGAGAGGTAATTACACCCAATGTGCAGAATACAGGAAACTGGGTGACAGTCAGGAAGGTGAAAGGGTTTAAACAGCCAGAGCCGGTGCAGAGACCCCTTGTGGCCAATCCGCTCAATAACAGGTAGAGCACTTTGGATACTTCTGGATGGGAGGAGAGAGGTGCAAATGACCAAGTAGGGGAAAGTCTCACCGGTCAGGTCTCTGGCACTGACTATGGTTCTATGGCTCAGCAGGGAACAAGGGGTGAAATCTGGCGAGCTGTATCGATGGGATTGTCTTTGTTCGGGGAACGGAATAAAAGTTACTGTGGACGAGAACGAGATTCCTCGATGGTATGCGGCCATTATCGTCGCCAGTATATAGATAGAAAAAGGGAGCCGGTTCTGCAAACTTATGTATGTGCAGCTGTGGACAAAATTAGAAAGAACACGCAGTTTAAAATGTGGGTAAAATGTTAGGGTTGGAACGAGTGCTTCAGATATGTGAATCACTGGGCTCTCTTCCTCGGAAGGTGCGACCTCTACAGACAAGACGGATTCATTTCATTTCAATTCAATTCAATTTAAGTTTAATTGCAATTCCATGACATATGACCTTCTGGGCCAAGCTGCTAAACACAATCCCATCTGTCACACGAGGCACAAAGCACACATAATATGTATAAAATAGAACGATAGCAAGCATATGTAGGATATCAGTAAATATTTTCTCGCTTTATATAAACGCGCACACAAGCACACGCGCGTGTCAGCATGTACATAATCAGCTTGTAGTCCTCGGCACTTCAAAAGTCACCGAAATCTACAAACTCCAGAAACTGAGCTGTGTCTTCTGCCGAGCGAACGCTGGGAGACAGCACAATGTCCCGCCTCTCGGCCGCACTACACCGCCCCACGTTGTGCAGCTCCTTAATTGTCTCCGCCATCGAGTAACTCTCTCAGTTTACACCTGAACCGGAGTGGCACTAATATCCCAGCGGGAAGTTTTGCCACTAAAAACAGGGTCGTTGTGCTGTTTAAGGTAGAATTGCAGGGGGATGATAACCAGAATGTTGGAAAAGATAGTGGAGTCATTGTTGGGAGAGATGTTGTAAAGACGTCAGACAAAGTCAGCGAGCAAAACGTTGATCACGTTGCGTCTCATCTTCTGAGCTGCGTCCATTTCAAAGCAGTAAGTACTGCACGAAAGGCCGATCAGCTCAGGATAGGGGACAACGACTGGAAAGATGACAGTTTAGCCATTAGTAAGACTCGGTTGTAGGCGGGGCAGGTCTGTTGGCTCAGCCTTCCAATGTACCGCTGTTTTAGTCGTGCTACTGCATATACAATTTAGGCTGAGTCGAGGCTTTAAAGCTGGCACAGAGGAATTAGAAATGTATGAACTCGTTCATGTGGCTCCATTCTCGACCACCGAACAGTCTGGGGATTTAGAGGAACAAACATGTGGAGAGTTCGGAGTCTGTTGTAGGTGACATCAGGTTGTGACATCGGGTGAGTTTAACATTCCTGGTATTGACTGTGAGCTTTATATTGTGAAAGTTTTTATTATCGGTTCTGTGGCTCAACAGGAGGCGTGCGAAATGTGGCGACCGGAATCGATAGGGTTTTTTAGGGGAACGGAAAAACGGTACTGTTGTAGAGAACGAGATTCCTCGATGGTATGCGGTCGTTATCATCACCAGTGTATAGGTGGGAATAGGGAGCAGGTTCTTCAAACTTATATAGATGGAGGTGTGGCCAAAATTGGAAAGAACATTTAGTTTAAGATGCGGCGAAAGAGTTCGGGTTGGAACGAGGTAGTCTCTGGATTATGTCCCTCGGAAGGTGCGAACTCAACAGAGGAGACGGTTCCATATCATTGCAATTTAAGTTTAATTGCAATTCCATCAAACATGTATGCCCATGAATACAGCCAGGACCAATCTGCTAAACACAATACCAGCTGTGACACGAGGCACAAAGCACACATACTATGTATAAAATAAAAAGATAGCAAGCATATGTGGGATATCAGTAAAATAACATAAATGCATTATGTACATGCGCGCACACGGACGCGCGCGCGCGCGCGCCACCAAGATCTGCAACAACTGAACTTGTTTTCTGCCGAGAAAACGCTGGGGGGGCAGCAGCGAGTCCTGTCAGTCGGCCGCGCCACACCGTACCACGTTGTACAGCTCCTTCATTTTCTCCGCCATCGAGAAACTCTCTCAGTTTACACCTGAACAGGAGTGGAACTAATATCCCAGCGGGAAGGTTTGCCAGTAAAAAGAGGTCAGTGTGGTGCTTAAATTGCAGGGAGATGAAAACCCAAAAGCCTTAACAGACAGTGGAGTCACTGTTTGGACAGATGTTGTAAAGACCTCAGATAAATTCAGGAAACAAATGATTGAGCCTGCTGGGACTCATGTTCTGAGCTGCGAACGTTTCAATGCAGGAAGTATTGAGGTTTATGTTACAACGAGAAGCAAATAGACCAGACAGCGTGTAATAACAAGAGCGAAAGTTCTTAGTCCAGAGTTCCCGCATTCAGGTTAGAGTAGGTATGTTCCCGGGAGGTGAGTGTTGTTTTTTTCCACAGAGATTGGTGTGTGATGGGAACGCGCTGCCAGCGCTGGTGGTGGACTGAAATCCATAGAGGAATTTAAGTGGCTCTTCAACAGGCACGTTGGTGTGCAGGGACTGATGGGAGACGGATATTGTGTCGGCAGAAAGGATTTAGTTTATTTGGTATATCACAAACATTCCGGCCGAAGCGTCTGTTCTGCTCTGTGATTTACATTGTCTGATCGGTAGAAACGGAAGAGAGCGATTTCTATTCACCGGGTGGGAAGAGTGGCGGGGGGTGGGGGTGATGGGTGGAACAAGGAATTTGACGGTATATCGACAGAGGGAAGGACCAATTCACGGACGGCACAGGCTATGATAACGAAACACACCGAAGGCACCTTCAAAGGGACACTGAAAAACCCGTTATAGTGTTTCACCCACACAACCCTCGTCGTGACACGAACACGCCCCTCATGGTGATACGGACTCACTGACAGACCCTGCATTGCAACACGAAAACCTCATCGCCGTGTGAATAACACACTCCCTCTAATAAAAATTCAAGACTCCGTCAAACAACCCCTCACATACTACACTCCTCATCGCCGTGTGCATAACACTCTCCCTCTAAAAAAACATCCACGACTCCATCAAACACCCCCTCACATACTACACTCCTCATCGCCGTGTGCATAACACTCTCCCTCTAAAAAAACATCCACGACTCCGTCACACACCCCCTCCCCTATACACTCCTCATCGCCGTGTGCATGACACTCTCCCTCTAATAAATATCCACGACTCCGTCACACACCCCCTCACATACTTCACTCCTCATCGCTGTGTGCATAACACTCTCCCTCTAAAAATACATCCACGACTCCGTCACACACCCCCTCACCTATACACTCCTCATCGCCGTGTGCATAACACTCTCCCTCTAAAAATACATCCACGACTCCATCAAACACCCCCTCACCTATACACTCCTCGTCGCTGTGTGCATAACACTCTCCCTCTAATAAAAATCCACGACTCCGTCACACACCCCCTCACATACTACACTCCTCATCGCCGTGTGCATAACACTCTCCCTCTAAAAAAACATCCACGACTCCGTCACACACCCCCTCACCTATACACTCCTCATCGCCGTGTGCATAACACTCTCCCTCTAATAAAAATCCACGACTCCGTCACACACCCCCTCACATACTACACTACTCATCTCCGTGTGCATAACACTCTCCCTCTAATAAAAATCCACGACTCCGTCACACACCCCCTCACATACTACAATCCTCATCGCAGTGTGCATAACACTCTCCCTCTAAAAAAACATCCACGACTCCGTCACACACCCCCTCACCTATACACTCCTCATCGCCGTGTGCATAACACTCTCCCTCTAATAAAAATCCACGACTCCGTCACACACCCCCTCACATACTACACTCCTCATCGCCGTGTGCATGACACTCTCCCTCTAAAAATACATCCACGACTCCGTCACACACCCCCTCACCTACTACACTCCTCATCGCCGTGTGCATAACACTCTCCCTCTAAAAATACATCCACGACTCCGTCAAACACCCCCTCACATACTACACTACTCATCGCCGTGTGCATAACACTCTCCCTCTAATAAAAATCCACGACTCCGTCAAACACCCCCTCACATACTACACTCCTCATCGCCGTGTGCATAACACTCTCCCTCTAAAAAAATATCCACGACTCCGTCACACACCCCCTCACCTATACACTCCTCATCGCCGTGTGCATAACACTCTCCCTCTAATAAAAATCCACGACTCCGTCAAACACCCCCTCACATACTACACTCCTCATCGCCGTGTGCATAACACTCTCCCTCTAAAAATACATCCACGACTCCGTCACACACCCCTCACCTATACACTCATCATCGCCGTGTGCATAACACTCTCCCTCTAATAAAAACATCCACGACTCCGTCACACACCCCCTCACATACTACACTCCTCATCGCCGTGTGCATAACACTCTCCCTCTAATAAAAATCCACGACTCCGTCAAACACCCCCTCACATACTACACTCCTCATCGCCGTGTGCATAACACTCTCCCTCTAAAAAAATATCCACGACTCCGTCACACACCCCCTCACCTATACACTCCTCATCGCCGTGTGCATAACACTCTCCCTCTAATAAAAATCCACGACTCCGTCAAACACCCCCTCACATACTACACTCCTCATCGCCGTGTGCATGACACTCTCCCTCTAAAAAAACATCCACGACTCCGTCACACACCCCCTCACATACTACACTCCTCATCGCCGTGTGCATAACACTCTCCCTCTAATAAAAATCCACGACTCCGTCAAACACCCCCTCACATATACACTCCTCATCGCCGTGTGAATAACACTCTCCCTCTAATAAAAATATCCACGACTCCGTCACACACCCCCTCACCTATACACTCCCCATCGCCGTGTGCATAACACTCTCCCTCTAAAAAAAAATCCACGACTCCGTCACACACCCCCTCACCTATACACTCCTCATCGCCGTGTGAATAACACTCTCCCTCTAAAAAAACATCCACGACTCCGTCAAACACCCCCTCACATATACACTCCTCATCGCCGTGTGAATAACACTCTCCCTCTAATAAAAATATCCACGACTCCGTCACACACCCCCTCACCTATACACTCCTCATCGCCGTGTGCATAACACTCTCCCTCTAAAAAACATCCACGACTCCGTCAAACACCCCCTCACATATACACTCCTCATCGCCGTGTGAATAACACTCTCCCTCTAATAAAAATATCCACGACTCCGTCACACACCCCCTCACCTATACACTCCCCATCGCCGTGTGCATAACACTCTCCCTCTAAAAAAAAATCCACGACTCCGTCACACACCCCCTCACCTATACACTCCTCATCGCCGTGTGAATAACACTCTCCCTCTAAAAAAACATCCACGACTCCGTCACACAACCCCTCACATACTACACTCCTCATCGCCGTGTGCATAACACTCTCCCTCTAATAAAACATCCACGACTCCGTCAAACACCCCCTCACCTATACACTCCTCATCGCCGTGTGAATAACACTCTCCCTCTAAAAAAACATCCACGACTCCGTCACACAACCCCTCACATACTACACTCCTCATCGCCGTGTGCATAACACTCTCCCTCTAATAAAACATCCACGACTCCGTCACACACCCCCTCACCTATACACTCCTCATCGCCGTGTGAATAACACTCTCCCTCTAAAAAAACATCCACGACTCCGTCACACAACCCCTCACATACTACACTCCTCATCGCCGTGTGCATAACACTCTCCCTCTAAAAAAACATCCACGACTCCGTCAAACACCCCCTCACATACTACACTCCTCATCGCCGGGTGCATAACACTCTCCCTCTAAAAAAATATCCACGACTCCGTCACACACCCCCTCACATACTACACTCCTCATCGCCGTGTGCATAACACTCTCCCTCTAATAAAAATCCACGACTCCGTCACACACCCCCTCACCTATACACTCCTCATCGCTGTGTGCATAACACTCTCCCTCTAATAAAAATCCACGACTCCGTCACACACCCCCTCACCTACTACACTCCTCATCGCTGTGTGAATAACACTCTCCCTCTAAAAAAACATCCACGACTCCGTCACACAACCCCTCACATACTACACTCCTCATCGCCGTGTGCATAACACTCTCCCTCTAAAAAACATCCACGACTCCATCAAACACCCCCTCACCTATACACTCCTCATCGCCGTGTGCATAACACTCTCCCTCTAATAAAAATCCACAACTCCGTCAAACACCCCCTCACCTATACACTCCTCATCGCCGTGTGCATAACACTCTCCCTCTAAAATACATCCACGACTCCGTCACACACCCCCTCACATACTACAATCCTCATCGCAGTGTGCATAACACTCTCCCTCTAAAAAAACATCCACGACTCCGTCACACACCCCTCACCTATACACTCCTCATCGCCGTGTGAATAACACTCTCCCTCTAATAAAAATCCACGACTCCGTCACACACCCCCTCACCTATACACTCCTCATCGCCGTGTGAATAACACTCTCCCTCTAAAATACATCCACGACTCCGTCACACACCCCCTCACATACTACACTCCTCATCGCCGTGTGCATAACACTCTCCCTCTAAAAAAACATCCACGACTCCGTCACACACCCCCTCACCTATACACTCCTCATCGCTGTGTGCATAACACTCTCCCTCTAAAAATACATCCACGAGTCCGTCACACACCCCTCACATACTACACTCCTCATCGCCGTGTGAATAACACTCTCCCTCTAATAAAAATCCACGACTCCGTCACACACCCCCTCACCTATACACTCCTCATCGCCGTGTGAATAACACTCTCCCTCTAAAAAAACATCCACGAGTCCGTCACACACCCCTCACCTACTACACTCCTCATCGCTGTGTGCATAACACTCTCCCTCTAAAAAAACATCCACGACTCCGTCACACACCCCCTCACATACTACACTCCTCATCGCCGTGTGAATAACACTCTCCCTCTAAAAAAACATCCACGACTCCGTCACACACCCCCTCACCTATACACTCCTCATCGCAGTGTGCATAACACTCTCCCTCTAAAAAAACATCCACGACTCCATCAAACACCCCCTCACCTATACACTCCTCATTGCCGTGTGCATAACACTCTCCCTCTAATAAAAATCCACGACTCCGTCAAACACCCCCTCACCTATACACTCCTCATTGCCGTGTGCATAACACTCTCCCTCTAATAAAAATCCACGACTCCGTCAAACACCCCCTCACATATACACTCCTCATTGCCGTGTGCATAACACTCTCCTTCTAAAAAAACATCCACGACTCCGTCAAACACCCCCTCACCTATACACTCCTCATTGCCGTGTGCATAACACTCTCCCTCTAAAAAAAATCCACGACTCCGTCACACACCCTCACCTATACACTCCTCATCGCTGTGTGCATAACACTCTCCCTCTAATAAAAATCCACGACTCCGTCACACACCCCCTCACATACTACACTCCTCATCGCAGTGTGCATAACACTCTCCCTCTAAAAAAACATCCACGACTCCGTCACACACCCCCTCACATACTACACTCCTCATCGCCGTGTGCATAACACTCTCCCTCTAAAAAAACATCCACGACTCCGTCACACACACCCTCACCTATACACTCCTCATCGCCGTGTGCATAACACTCTCCCTCTAAAAAAACATCCACGACTCCGTCACACACCCCCTCACATACTACACTCCTCATCGCCGTGTGCATAACACTCTCCCTCTAATAAAAATCCACGACTCCGTCACACACCCCCTCACATACTACACTCCCCATCGCCGTGTGCATAACACTCTCCCTCTAATAAAAATCCACGACTCCGTCACACACCCCCTCACCTACTACACTCCTCATCGCTGTGTGCATAACACTCTCCCTCTAAAAAAACATCCACGACTCCGTCACACACCCCCTCACATACTACAATCCTCATCGCAGTGTGCATAACACTCTCCCTCTAAAAAAACATCCACGACTCCGTCACACACCCCCTCCCCTATACACTCCTCATCGCCGTGTGCATGACACTCTCCCTCTAATAAAAATCCACGACTCCGTCACACACCCCCTCACCTATACACTCCTCATCGCCGTGTGCATGACACTCTCCCTCTAAAATACATCCACGACTCCGTCACACACCCCCTCACATACTACACTCCTCATCGCTGTGTGCATAACACTCTCCCTCTAATAAAAATCCACGACTCCGTCACACACCCCCTCACCTACTACACTCCTCATCGCTGTGTGCATAACACTCTCCCTCTAAAAAAACATCCACGACTCCGTCACACACCCCCTCACCTATACACTCCTCATCGCCGTGTGCATAACACTCTCCCTCTAATAAAAATCCACGACTCCGTCAAACACCCCCCTCACCTACTACACTCCTCATCGCTGTGTGCATAACACTCTCCCTCTAAAAATACATCCACGACTCCGTCACACACCCCCTCACCTATACACTCCTCATCGCCGTGTGCATAACACTCTCCCTCTAATAAAAATCCACGACTCCGTCACACACCCCCTCACATACTACACTCCTCATCGCTGTGTGCATAACACTCTCCCTCTAAAAAAACATCCACGACTCCGTCACACACCCCCTCACATACTACAATCCTCATCGCAGTGTGCATAACCCTCTCCCTCTAAAAAAACATCCACGACTCCGTCACACACCCCCTCCCCTATACACTCCTCATCGCCGTGTGCATGACACTCTCCCTCTAATAAAAATCCACGACTCCGTCACACACCCCCTCACCTATACACTCCTCATCGCCGTGTGAATAACACTCTCCCTCTAATAAAAATCCACGACTCCGTCACACACCCCCTCACCTATACACTCCTCATCGCCGTGTGAATAACACTCTCCCTCTAAAATACATCCACGACTCCGTCACAAACCCCCTCACCTATACACTCCTCATCGCTGTGTGCATAACACTCTCCCTCTAAAAATACATCCACGAGTCCGTCACACACCCCTCACATACTACACTCCTCATCGCCGTGTGAATAACACTCTCCCTCTAATAAAAATCCACGACTCCGTCACACACCCCCTCACCTATACACTCCTCATCGCCGTGTGAATAACACTCTCCCTCTAAAAAAACATCCACGAGTCCGTCACACACCCCTCACCTACTACACTCCTCATCGCTGTGTGCATAACACTCTCCCTCTAAAAAAACATCCACGACTCCGTCAAACACCCCCTCACCTATACACTCCTCATCGCTGTGTGCATAACACTCTCCCTCTAAAAAAAATCCACGACTCCGTCAAACACCCCCTCACATACTACACTCCTCATCGCCGTGTGCATAACACTCTCCCTCTAATAAAAATCCACGACTCCGTCAAACACCCCCTCACCTATACACTCCTCATTGCCGTGTGCATAACACTCTCCCTCTAATAAAAATCCACGACTCCGTCAAACACCCCCTCACATACTACACTCCTCATCGCCGTGTGCATAACACTCTCCCTCTAATAAAAATCCACGACTCCGTCAAACACCCCCTCACCTATACACTCCTCATTGCCGTGTGCATAACACTCTCCCTCTAAAAAAACATCCACGACTCCGTCACACACCCTCACCTATACACTCCTCATCGCCGTGTGCATAACACTCTCCCTCTAAAAAAAATCCACGACTCCGTCACACACCCCCTCACCTATACACTCCTCATCGCAGTGTGCATAACACTCTCCCTCTAAAAATACATCCACGACTCCATCAAACACCCCGTCACCTATACACTCCTCGTCCTGTCACTCCGCCCTCCACTACACCACTCGCGTCTTCATCACCCCTCTCTCCCTCACAATCTACCCTGTCTCTGAGACACCATCCCTCCCCTGCACACTTACCCGTCTTCGTTATCCCCTACCTTCACTACGCCCCTCCCCGTCTCCCTGACTCGCTGCATCGCTTGACCCCACCCAGTGTTCGTCAGCCAATCCGTCTCCTACACTGCCCCCTGTCTCTGTCACATCTTACCGACACTACACTCTTCCCGTTATTATAAGCCCTCCCTCCCTTACAGGCAACCCCCATCAACGTCACTCATTCCCTCCCCGACAAACTTCCCTTCTCATTTATCCCCTACCTTCCTTGCGCCCCTCCCTGTCCCCATTATCTGCTTAACCCCCTAACATTATCCCCATCTCCGTCGCCACCCCATTCTCCTCCCTTATAAGGAAATTATATCGTGTGGTGTTACACCTCCCCCCTTCCACCGGACATCTATCACCAGGTTCTGAACATATATGTATACACACACACACACACACACACACACACACACACACACACACACACACACACACACACACACACACACACACACACACACACACACACACAATTCCAGACGACCGGAACGCCGACAAACGCGGGTATTGATGAGTGGGGAGACCGGGAGAAGGAGGGAGCTAAACATTTTTTTTCTGACTCCAGTACAGTGTGCTGCTACGCTGCGGGAGGTGCTTCACATATCTGACCCCGGGAGTGAGATGGGATAATACTTCGGGAGCTTTACGATTGTCTGACCCCGGGAGTGTGTGATGGGACGGTGTGGAGGGAACTTCAATTTGTGTCTGACTCCGGGAGAGTGTGATGGGACGTTGTGGAGGGAGATTCACTCTGTGTCCGACCCCGGGAGTGTGTGATGGGACGGTGTGGAGGGAACTTCAATTTGTGTCTGACTCCGGGAGTGTGTGATGGGACGGTGTGGAGGGAGATTCACTCTGTGTCTGACCCCGGAAGTGTGTGTGATAGGACGGTGTGGAGGGAGATTCACTCTGTGTCTGACCCGAGTGTGTGATGGGACGGTGTGGAGGGAGATTCACTCTGTGTCTGACCTCGGGAGTGTGTGATGGGACGGTGTGGAGGGAGATTCACTCTGTGTCTGACCCCGGCAGTGTGTGATGGCTCGTTGCGTGTGTAGTGTCACTCAGTGTATGATTGGAGGAATGTGTGATGGGATAGTATGGAAGGAGTCTCGCTCTGTCTCTGACTGCTAGACATGGGTCTGTGGATTTCGGCGTTTAAGCTAACTCCAATGAGAGACAGGGAGCAAAAAAATGGTAACACACGTTCTGCTCCAACGGCTGCAATCTGAATACCCTTTCTGTGGCCTCGACTCTCCTCCCATTCCCTCTTCTTCCCTCAGCACACCATTCCGTCTCTGTAATTCTGAAGTGGGTGAGTGAGCAGGCGGAGGTACTAATAACATCGGTATGAACAGGGCGGTGTTCCTGCAAAGTGCGGTCGGGGATTTGGAAATTCAGTTAAAATACTGGACCACCCCGCGTCCCAGTGAGGCCGCACATGGGGATATCATATTGTTTAGCACGCGTGTCAGTTGCTGTAGGTGTGAGGGCTTAACATTTGGAATCGTGGGGGTGGGGTAGTGGGTGGGTGGGAGGGAAAGAGAATGGTTTGAACTCCCAAGGTTGGGCACAACGCTCATACACGCTCTATTTGTGTGTGTGTGTGTGTGTGTGTGTATGTGTGTTCATATATGTCAGTATGCACGGCTGTGAAACTGACGACAACACAGATTGAGTCCCTGCGTCCTCTGAACGCCTCTGAAACCTGCAGTGGACGGCAACGTAGATTGTCATCTGCCAAGCGAACACTGGGTGGCAGCACAGACTCCTCCCTGGATGCCGCGCCACACCGCCCCCACGGCAGATCAGTGAATTGACAAAGACAAGGAACGTATTTTCCACAGACGAAACTGGCAGTGAACGACCCGCGAGGAAAGACAGATCCGTTACAAGCACATGGCTAATCTGTGTTTAAACAATGACCCTCATTATCACGGGTATCTGCTGGAGGATTCATGGTGACTTTAATACAGGTCGCAACAACAAACCTCAGAGAATAAATATGGCCACTGCAACAGGGACACTTTCCCAACATTTCCCAGAAACACACTTCACCGCGATACCAACACCCAGCAACGTGATACCCTCACTGCGGCACTGACTAGAGTTATGGGACACCACCTCCACCAACGCATCCCTCAACATGATACCGACAACTCCCGCAAAAGGGATCGCACATGCACCCTACAGTAACAACGATTCACTGTAACACCGATACGCCTCTCACTGTGACGTGGTTACATCTATCACTCTGACACAGACACGACGTCACTTTGAATCCGCCATCCCTGATGATTGCACCTCCACCCACCCTACCGGAACAACGACATATCAGTCGCCGTCACAAAGATATATCCTTCACAGCGACAAGCCCCTCAGAGCGTCACCCACTAACTCCTCACCGTAACAATGGCACTCACCTTACTGTAACACGGACACACCCACCGTGACTACAACAGGTCCTTCGCCGTGACAGAGTCACATCCCTCACCCTGACAACATCATTTTCCCACTGTAACATTAATACACCGCACACTATGATACAGACACTCCTTTCACTGTAAAGCGGAAGAAACCGCGGAAGAACCGACATATCTCTCACCGTTACATAGACATACACCGCGATGTTATCCAGCTCACCTCTCACGTGGATCCAGAACACCAATCACAGTGACAGCTACACGTCCCTCACTGAAACACCGACGTGAAACTCATTGGACACGGAATCAACCATCACCGTGATACTCATGCAGCCCACTCAGTGACATCATCTAAAACGTCGGTGGGACACTGGTATACCACTCAGCGTGACACAGACGCGTACCTAAAGATGGCGCCTACGCCCTTCTCTGTTACACTCTTCACCGTGACACTGACATACTAACCTGTGGCGCAATCAGTAGCGTGACGGTGGCACACTGTAAACTCTCAACATCCTGCACCATCTCTCTCACTATCACATATTCGTCAGTCTAAGATTACCCCCACCGAAACTACCAGCTCCTTTGGGAAAAGAATCACGCGAGATGAACAGGACCCATCACAAATTTCAACTGCAGGTAGACCAGTTAAACTCAACCCTTTAATACAAAAATTCCCACTTAGTTCTCCCGAGCGAGCACGTCTCAAGAATCTCTCTGCGCTCAACACTGAAATATCTGTTCTTAAAGGAATGCACAGCGATCTCCGTCACCAGTTCATGGAGGTAGAAACGTCCACGACATTTTGCAGTGGGAGGGAGACCAGCCAGACGACCAATGACAAAGTTAGAAAACGGGAAGAGGTCGTGACAACAGACTACAGGGTGTTAGGAAGGAAGTTGACAAGCAGGACCGCAAAGGTAGTGATCTCGGGATTACTGCCGGTGGCACGTGACAGTGAGTGTAGGGATAGAGTGAAGTGGAAGATAGATGCGTGGCTAAAGGATTGGAGCAGGAAACAGAGATTCTGATTTAGAAACATAGACACCATACAACACAATACAGACACTTCGGCCCACAATGTTGTGACGAACATGTCCCTATCTTAGAAATAATTAAACTTACCTATAGCCCTCTATTTTAATAAGTTCCATGTACCTATCTAAAAGTTCCTTAAAGGTCGCTATCTTGTCCGCCTCTACAACCGTTGTCGGCAGCTCATTCCACGCACTCACCACTCTCTGCTTAAAAAACTTAACTGCTCCCCATCACCTTAAATATGTGTCCTCTTGTGGCAACCATTTCAGCCCTGGGAAACAGACTCAGACTATCCACACGATCAATGCCTCTCATTATCTTATACACCTCTATCAGGTCACCTCTCACCCTCCGTCGCTCCAAGGAGCAAAGTGCGAGTTCACTTGAACTGTTTTCATAAGGCATGCTCCCCAATCCAGGCAACATCCTTGTAAATCTCCTCTGCACCCTTTCGATGGATTCCACGTCTTTCCTATAGTTAGGCGACAGAACTGAGCACAGTACTCCAAGTGGGGTCTGACCAGGGTCCTATACAGCTGCAACATTACCTCTCGGCTCCTAAATTCAAATCCACGATTGATGAAGACTAATACACCGTATGACTTCTTAACCACGGAGTCAACCTCCGCAGCTGTGTTGAACGTCCTATGGACACAGACACCAAGATCTCTCTGATCCTCCACACTGTCAAGATTCTTACCACTAATACTATATTCTACCATCAAATTTCTCCTACCAAAATGAACCACTTTACAACCATCTGAGTGGAACATCATCTGCCACTTCTCAGCACAGCTCTGCATCCCATCAATGTCCCGCTGTAAACTCTGACAGCCCTCTACACTATCCTCAACACCTCCAACCTCTGCGTCACTAGCAAACTTACTAACCCATCCCGCCACTTCCTCGTCCAGGTCATTGATAAAAGTCACGAAGAGTAAGCGTCCCAGAGCAGATCCCTGAGGCACTCCACTGGTCAGCGACCTCCATGCAGAATGTGACTTCGTCTACAAGCACTCTTTGCCTTCTGTGGGCAAGCCAGTTCTGGATCCGCAAAGCAATTTCCCTTTGGATCCCATGCTTCCTTACTTTCTGAATAAGCCCAGCATGGGGTGCCTTGTCACATGATTTACTGAAATCCATATACACTATATCTACTAATCTTCCTTCATCAATGTGTTTAAACCATTCTCAAAAAAAAATCAATCAGTCTCGGAAGTCAGGACCTTCCCTTGACAAAGCCATACGGGCTATTGTTTATCATGTTATACCTTTCCAAATATTCATAAATCCTGCCTCTCAGGATCTTCTCCATCACCAAGCACTGAAGTAAGACTCACTGATCTATAATTTCCTGGGCTCTCTCAACTCCCTTTCTTGAATAAAGGAATACTATCCACCATCCGAAACTTCTCCCTTCCCCACTGGTGATGCAAAGATTATCGATAAAGGCTCCGCAATCTCCTCCCTCGCCTCCTATAGTAGCCTGGGGTTCATCTCATCCGGTCCCAGCGACTTATCCAACTTGAGTACCTCTGCTGTCTACCCCGTTTCCATACACACTTTCCAACCGTCACACTTGATAGGTCCTATTCTTTAACGTCTTATCTTTCTCTTCACATACTTATAGAATGCCTTGGGATTTTCTTTAATTCTGCCCGCCAAAGTTCTTTTCAGGGCCCCTTCTGGATCTCCCAATTTCCTCCTTAATCTCCTTCCTTTTAGCCGTATAATTTTCTAGATCTCTAACATTACATAGATCTCTGAGGTTTTTGTAATATTTTCGGTTCTTTTTGACTAGATATATTACAGCATTTATACGCCACGGTTCCTGCACGTCACCATAACTTCCCTGTCTCATTGGAAGGTACGTGTGCAGAACCCCACACAAATAATCCATGAATATTTGCCACATTTCTTCCGTACTTTTCCCTGAGAGCATCTGTTCCCAATTTAAGCTTCTAATTTCCTGCCTGATAGCCTCATTATTCCCCTTACCCCAATTAAACGCTTTTCTAACTTGTCTGTTCCTACCTCTCTCCAATGCTATTGTAAATGAGATAGAATTATGATCACTATCTCTAAAATGCTCTCCCACTGAGAGATATGACACCTGACCAAGTTCATTTCCCAATTCCAAATCAAGTACAGTTTCTCCTCTTGTAGGCCTATCCACATATTCTGTTAATAACCCTTTTTGAACACGCCTAACAAAATCCACCCCATTTAAATACCCCTGCTCTAAGGGGATGCCAATCGATATTTGGGAATTTAAAATCTCCCATCATGACGACTCTGTTATTATTACACATTTCCAAGATATATTTCCCCATCTGCTCCACGATATCCCTTTTACCTTTGGACGGCCTTTCAGGAAAACCCAGAAAAGTTATTGACCCCTTCCTGTTCCTAACCTCCACCCACATAGTCTCCATAGGCAATCTCTCCGTGGCGTCCATTTTTTTCTGCAGCCGTGACTCTATCGCTGATCAACAGTGTCACGCCCACATCTCTTTCGCCTCCCTCCCTGTCCTTTCTGAACCATCTAACTCCCGGCACTTGAAGTAACCGTTCCTGACCCTGAGCCATCCAAGTCTCTGTATGGCCACCACATCGTAGCTCCAAATAATGATCTACGCTCTAAGCTCATCTGCTTTGTTCACAATACCACTTGCGTTAAAGTAGACAAATCTCAAAACGTCGGTCTGAGTGCGTGCCTCTCTAACAGCTGCCTATCCTCCCTCACACACTCTCTGCAAGCTTCCTCTGTTTTTGAGCCAAGCGCCTCTACTTCAGTCTCTTCAGTTCTGTTCCCAACACACCATCCCACCCCCACAATTGTAGTATAAACTCTCCCCAGTAGACTGAGCAAACCTCCCGCCAGGACAATGGCGCCCCTGGGATTTGAGTGCAACCCGTCCATCTTCTGCAGATCACACCAGCCCCAAAAGAGGTCCCAGTGATCCAGGCTACTGTGGGAGGCGAGCGAGCAGATTGCCGAGCCTCTGGCGATGATCTTTGCATCATCGGTGGGGACGAGAGAAGTTCCGGATGGGTGCAAATGTTGCTCTTTTATTCAGGAAAGGGAGTAGAGATAGCCCAGGAAATTATAGACAAGTGAGTCTTACCTCAGAGGTTGGTAAGTTGATGGAGAAGATCCTGAGTGGCAGGATTTACGAACATTTGGAGAGGTATAATATGATGAGGAGTAGTCAGCATGGCTTTGTCAAGGGCAGGTCATGCCCTAGGAGCCTGACTGATTTCTTTTTCAGTGTGTGACTAAACACATTGATGAAGGAAGAGCAGTGGATGTCGTGTATATGGATTTCAGCAAGGCATTTGATAAGGTACCCCATGCAAGGCTTATTGAGAATGTAAGGAGGCATGGGATCCAAGAGGATATTGCTTTCTGGATACAGAACTAGTTTGCCCACAGAAGGCAAAGAATGTTTGGCAAAGGGGCATATTCTGCATGGAGGTCCGTCACCAGTGGGGTGCCTCAGTGATCTGTTCTGGGACCCTTACTCTTCGTGATTTTGTTTATAAATAACTTGAATGAGGAAGTGGAGGGATAGGTTAGTAAGTTTGCTGATCACGCAGAGGTTGGAGATGCTGTAGATGTTGTGGAGGGCTTTCCGAGGTTACAGCGGACCATTGATAGGATGCAAAACAGGGCTGAAAAGTGGCAGATGGAGTTCAACCCAGATAACTGTGAAGTAGTTCATTTCGGTAGGTCAAATATGATGGCAGAATATAGTATTAATGTTAAGACTCTTGGCAGTGTGGAGCATCAGAGGGATGTTGGTGTCCGATTCCACAGGATGCTCAAAGCAACTGCGCAGGTTGACTCTGCGGTTAGGATGTCATACGGTTTATTAGCCTTTATGAATCGGGAAATGACTTTATGAGCCGAGACGTGATGTCGCAGCTATCTCGGACCCCGGTCAGACCCCACTTGGAGTACTGTGGTCAGTTCTGGTCGCCACACTACAGGAAGGATGTGGGAGCCAATTAAAGGGTAGAGAAGTGAATTACAAGGATGTTGCCTGGATTGGGAAGCAAGCCTTGTGAGAATAGGTTGAGTGAACACGGCCGTTTCTCGTTGGAGTAACGGGGGATGAGAGGTGACCTGATAGAGGAGTAGAAGATGATGCGAGGCATTGATCTTGTGGATAGTCAGAACCTTTTTCCCAGGGTTGAAATGGTTGCCACAAGACGACACAGGTTTATGGTGCTGGGTAATAGGTACAGAGGAGATGTCAGGGGTAAATGTTTATACGCAGAGAGTTTTGAATCCGTGGAATGGGCTGCCGGCAACGGTGGTCGGGGCGATACGATAGGGTCTATTAAGAGGCTTAGATAGGTGCATGGAGCTCAGTAAAACAGAGGGCTATAGGTAAGCCCAGTAATTTCAAAAGTAGGGACATGTTCGTCACAACATTGTGGGGGAGTTGCCTGTATAGTGCTGTATGTTTTCTATGTATCTAAATCAGATCTGTCAAATAAACCAAGGCTCAAATGTGTGCATTTTTGACCAGCAGAAGAGGTGAGACGACATCACCGTTTTTTTAAACAGCTCCGCGTCGCAGGACAAGTACAGAGAGGGTAACCACCACTCTTTGATTCACATCGTGAGTGTGTGAAGAGAAGGTACGGAGGGAGAGTCACTCTGTGTTTGACCAGGGGAGTCAGTGATGGGGCTGCGTAGAGTGGGTCGGGGGGGGGGGGGGTTTCACTCCCTGTTTGACCACTGGAGTCCGATACCGGGGCAGTACAGATTCAATCTATGTCTCACTCTGGGAATGTCTGATGGGACGAAATGGATAGTGCGTCACTATGTGTCTGACTGCCGGAGAATGTGATGGGAGAGTTCCCAGAGACAATCACGCTCTGTCAGACCTATGAAGAGAGTTTCTATATCGTTTGAGGACAAGAAATGAGTGATGTGACGGTGAAAAGGGAGTTTCACTTTGTTTCTGACCACGATAGTCTGTAATGGGACGGTGTGGAGGGAGATTCACTCTGTGTCTGACCCCGGCAGTGTGTGATGGGAAGGTGTGGAGGGAGATTCACTCCGTGTCTGATCGCGGGAGTGTGTGATGGGACGGTGCGGAGGGAGATTCAATCCAATTCTCACTACGGGAGAGTGTGATACGACAGTGTGCAGGGAGCTTTTCTCTGTATCTAATCCCGGGTGTGAGAGATTGGACGGTGGTGGGAAGGCTGTTGGAAATGTTTCTTAGAGATAGAATTTGCCAGAGGAAGGTGTTTTTACTCAGTGAGTTATTGAGTCAGTTACACTAGTGCGGTTGAAGAGACTATTAGACAGGTATATGGAGGAATTTCCGGTGGGTGTTTAAATGGAAGGCAGTGTTTCAGGGTCGCTAAAACATTGTGGGCGGAAGAGCCTGTAATGTATTGTACCTTTTTCTGTTTAATGTTCAAAACCGTCCCATCACACACTCCCGGGGTCAGACACAGAGTGAATCTCCCTCCACACCGTCCCATCACACACTCCCGGGGTCAGACACAGAGTGAATCTCCCTCCACACCGTCCCATCACACACTCCCGGGGTCAGACACAGAGTGAATCTCCCTCCACACCGTCCCATCACACACTCCCGGGGTCAGACACAGAGTGAATCTCCCTCCACACCGTCCCATCACACACTCCTGGGGTCAGACACAGATTGAAACTCCCTACACACCCCGTCCCATCACACACTCACGGGGTCAGACACAGATTGAAACTCCCTACACACCGTCCAATCACAGGGTCTCAAGGTCAGACAGAGGGTAAAGCTCCCTCCACACCGTTGGTGTTATTTCTGCTCACTTCCACCGGATATCGATCTCAGTTTCTCTACGTCTCTGCGAGTACAGGCCAGTCGTGTGGTTTCACACCGCTTCCAGCCAGTAACTGCAAACTCACCACACCTCCACAGCCCGAGCTGCCCTCCCCCTCTCTACTCTGTTCTACCTCTAGTCTCACACACGTATTATCACTGAGACAGACACACAGCTGTTGACGACATGGAACTGCAAAACTGGTGACTGGTGAGGACGAGAGATGGAGTGAAAAGGGAGAGTTGCTCTGTTTGTGAATCCGTTACTGTGTTATCGCTCTGTGAGCCGGCAGATTAAATTTGTGTCTGACCCCGGGACTGTGTGATGAGACGGTGGGGAGGGAGATTCACTCTGTGTCTGACCCGGGGAGTGTGTGATGGGACGGTGTGGAGGGAGATTCACTCTGTGTCTGACCCCGGGAGTGTGTGAAGGGACGGTGTGGAGGGAGATTCACTCTGTGTCTGACCCCGGATATGTGTGATGGGACGGTGTGGAGGGAGATTCATTCTATGTCTGATTCCGGGAGTGTGTGATAGGACGGTGCGGAGGGAGATTCACTCTGTGTCTGACCCCGTGAGTGTGTGATGGGACGGTGTGGAGGGAGATTCACTTCACTGTGTGTCTGACCCCGGGAGTATGTGATGGGACGGTGCGGAGAGAGATTCACTCTGTGTCTGACCCCGGATATGTGTGATGGGACGGTGTGGAGGGAGATTCATTCTGTGTCTGATTCCGGGAGTGTGTGATAGGACGGTGCGGAGGGAGATTCACTCTGTGTCTGACCCCGTGAGTGTGTGATGGGACGGTGTGGAGGGAGATTCACTTCACTGTGTGTCTGACCCCGGGAGTATGTGATGGGACGGTGCGGAGAGAGATTCACTCTGTGTCTGACCCCGGGAGTGTGTGATGGGACGGTGTGGAGGGAGATTCACTCTGTGTCTGACCCCGGGAGTGTGTGATGGGACGGTGTGGAGGGAGATTCACTCTGTGTCTGACCCCGGGAGTGTGTGATGGGATTGTGTGGAGGGAGATTCACTCTGTGTCTGATCCCGGGGGTGTGTGATGGGATTGTGTGGTGGGAGATTCACTCTGTGTCT
Source organism: Hemitrygon akajei (assembly GCF_048418815.1). NCBI lineage: Eukaryota > Metazoa > Chordata > Chondrichthyes > Myliobatiformes > Dasyatidae > Hemitrygon > Hemitrygon akajei. The sequence continues at coordinate 19,251,791 of NW_027331919.1, forward strand.
GACCCCGTGAGTGTGTGATGGGACGGTGTGGAGGGAGATTCACTGTGTGTCTGACCCCGGGAGTGTGTGATGGGATGGTGTGGTGGGAGATTCACTCTGTCTCTCACCCGGCGCGTCTGTGAAATCGGACGGGAGGAGTGATCTTCACTTTGCAACCGAAACCGTGAATGTGTGATGGGCCGGTGGGAACGATTCCCTTTTCTCCGTCTGACTACCGGCGGATGTAATGGACGCTGATCAGAGAGATTTACTGTTCATTGGTCCTATTTCCAGAGCAGACGATTGGCCGAAGCAGCATTGTACTAACTCAGCTTCAAAGCGTCTTGAAATAAGTTCAAAAGAGGAAGAGGTATGTGTGAGCCACAACAGACTTTAGCTCCGTTCAAGCCATCCCATCACACTCTCTAGGGGTCAGACACAGAGTGAATCTCCCTCCGCACCGTCGTAATACACATTCCCGGGGCCAGACACAGAGTGAAACTCCCTCCACACAGTCCCATCACACACTCCCGGGGTCCGACACAGAGTGAATCTCCCTCCACACCGTCACATCACACACTTCCGGGGTCAGACACAGAGTGAATCTCCCTCCACACCGTCCCATCACACACTCCCGGGGTCAGAAACAGAGTGAATCTCCCTCCACACCGTCTCATCACACACTTCCGGGTCAGACACAGATTGAATCTCCCTCCACACCTTCCCATCACACAGCACCGGGGTCAGACACAGAGTGAATCTCCCTCCACAACGTCCCATCACACACTCCCGTTGTAAGACACAGAGTGAATCTCCCGCCACACCGTCCCATCACACACTCCCGGTGTCAGACCCAGAGTGAATCTCCCTCCACAACGTCCCATCACACACTCCCGTTGTCAGACACAGAGTGAATCTCCCTCCACACCGTCCCATCACACATTCCCGTTGTCAGACACACAGTGGATCTCCCTCCTCACCGTCCCATCACACACACCCGGGTTCAGACACAGAGTGAATTCCCCTCCACCCTGTCCCATCACACACTCCCGGGGTCAGATACAGAGTGAATCTCCTCCGCACCGTCCTAATACACATTCCCGGGGTCAGACACAGAGTGAATCTCCCTGCCCACAGTCCCATCACACAGCTACGGGGTCAGACACAGAATGAATCTGCCTCCACACCGTCCAATCACACACTCCCGGGGTCAGACAGTGTGAATCTCCCTCCACACCGTTGTATCACGCAGCACCGGGGTCAGACACATGGTCAATCTCATTGCACACCGTTGGTGCTATTTTTTCTCATTTCCACCGGATATCGATTTCTCGCTTGCCTGCTTCTCTACGTCTCTGTGCATACAGGCCGTTCGTGTGTTTTCACACAATTTCCCCCCCAGTGATTGCAAACCCACCACCTGTCCACTGACATCTCTCCCCTCCCCCATCCCACCTCAGTCCTACCTCTGGTCTCACACATACTTATTATCTCTGAGACAGACACACTGTTATAGACTACAGGAATGCTTAGGTGCTGGTGATTGGTGAGAGGGAGAGAGGGAATGCAGAGGGAGATTCGCTATCTTTCTGAATCCGCTACTGTGTTAGCGGACTGTGAGGCGGCAGATTCCCTCTCTGTCTGACCCCGGGAGTGTGTGATGGGACCGTGAGCAGGGGAGCGTCACTCCGTTTCTGAGCCCGCAAGTGTGTGATGGGACGGTGTGGAGGGTGCTTCACTCTGGGTCTGACCCCGAGAGTGTGTGTTGCGACGGTGTGGAGGGAGATTCACTCTGTGTCTGACCCCGGGAATGTGCGATGTGACGGTGTGGAGGGAGATTCACTCTATGTCTGACCCGGGAGTGTGTGATGGGACAGTGTGGATGGAGATTCACACTTTGTCTGACCCCGCGAGTGTGCGATGTGACGGTGTGGAGGGAGATTCACTCTGTGTCTAACCCCGGGTGTGTGTGATGGGATAGTGTGGAGGGAGATTCACTCTGTGTCTGACCCCGGGAGTGTGTGATGGGACAGTATGGAGGAAGCTTCACTCTGGGTCTGACCCCGGGGGTGTGTGATTGGACGGTGTGGAGGGAGATTCTCTCTGTGTCTAAATCGCAAAGTCTGTGTGATCGGGTGGTCTGCGTGATCTGCTCTTTACAGCTGACGCCGGGAATGTGTGATTGATCCCCATTATGTTTCTAACAACCGCCTGATGTAATGGATGGTTTGGAGTGAGTCCTATTTTCCAGAAAAGGCGATGGGACAAGACACTATTGTTCTAACTTTCTTTCCAAGCGTCTTGAAATACATTCAAAAGTTGAAGAGGTATGTGTGAGCCACAGAGAAGATACATAAGCACAAGACTGAAGCTCCCTCCAACCCGTCCCATCACACACTCCCGGGGTCAGACGCAGAGTGAATCTCCCTACACACCGTCACATCACTTACACCCGGCGTCAGACACAGAATGAATCTCCCTCCACACCATCCCATCACCCACTCCCGGGGTCAGACACAGTCTGAATCTCCCTCCACACCATCCCATTACACACTCCCGGGGTCAGACACAGAGTGAATCTCCCTCCACACCGCCCCCGTCACACTCTCCTGGGGTCAGACACAAACTGAATCTCCCTCCACACCGTCCCATCACACACTCCAGGTGTCTGACACAGAGTGCATCTCCCTCCACACCGTCCCATCACAAACTCCCGGTGTCAGACACAGAGTGAATCTCCCTCCCCACCGTCCCGTCACACACTCCCGGTGTCAGACATAGAGTGAATCTCCCTGCACACCGTCCCATCACCCACTCCCGGTGTCAGACACAGAGTGAATCTCCCTCCACACCGTACCGTCACACAATCCCGGGGTCAGTCACAGAGTGAATCTCCCTCCACACCGTCACATCACACACTCCCGTGGTCAGACTCAGAGTGAAGCTCCCTCTAAAGCGTCCCATTACACACTCCCGTGTCCAGACAAACATTTGACCTCTCTCCTTATTGTCTGATCACATATTCCCGGGGTCAAACACATGGTGAAGATCTTTTCACACCGTTTCAGCACACACCTTCCCCCTGGGTCAGACAGAAGGTGAATCTCCCTCCACACCGTACCATAACACACTACCGGTATCAGACAGAGAGTTTAACTGCTTCCATTTACCACATGGAAAAAGGTAAAAACAGAGAGGGCAGAGATTTATTTTTTTTTAAGTGGGGAACGACAGATTATGAGACTATAAGTTTAGAACATCCGTTGTGTGAATTGGGATGATGTTTTTTGCAGAGAGATGAACTATGTTTGTTCGATGTTTAGGGATCTCTTGCAGGATGTTAGGGTTAAAGTTGTTCCAGTGAAGAAGATTAAGAATGGTAGAGTGAAGTCACGATGGTGAAAAGTGCGAAAGGGAATCTAGTCAGGTGGAAGTAGGCCGCATACACGACGTTTATGTAGCAAGGTTCAGATGGGTCTATTGAGGAACTTTGGGTAGGAAGAAATGAGCTTAGGAAGGATCTGAGGAGAGCAAGAAGAGGGTATGAGAAGGCCTTGGCGAGAAGGGTAATGGAAAACGCCAAGGAATTCTTCAATTATTTCAAGAACAAACGGATGAGAAGAGTGTTAGAGACAAAGGTGGGAAGATGTGCCAGGAGGCTGTGGAATTGAGCTAGGTCCTCAATAATTACAAGTCCTCGGTATTCACCAAGGTGAGGGAACTTGATTACGTTGAGGACAATATGAGTGAGGTTGATGTTCGGGATCACGTTGATATTAAGGGAGAGTAGGCGTCGGAGTTGTTAAAATACTTTAGTGTTGATAATTCCCCGGGGCCTCACGGAATGTTCCGCAAGCTGCTCCACGAGGCGAGGAAAATATTCCTGAGCCTCTGGCTAGGATCTTTATGTCCTCGTTGTCCCCGGAATGGTACCGTAGGATTGGTGGGAGGCTAATGCTGTACCCTTTTTCAAATAGGTTAGTAGGGATAGTCCGGGTAATTATGGACCAGTGAGCCTTACGTCTGCGGTGGGAAAGCTGTTTGAAAAGCTTCTTAGAGATTGGATCTGTGAGCATTTCGAGAATCATGGTCTGATCAGGGACAGTCAGCATAGACTTGTGAAGGGCAGGTCGTGTCCACCAAGCCTGATAGAGTTCTTTGAGGAGTTGACCAGGCATATAGATCAGGGTAGTGCAGCGGATGTGAACAACATGTATTTTAGAAAGGCATTTAACAAGGTTCCACACGGTAGGCTTATTCAAGAAGAATTAAATACATTAGGACGGATAAGTCCACGGGGCCTGACGGAATATCTCCTAAGCTGCTCCACGAGGCGAGGGGAGAGATTGCTGAGCCTCTGCCTAGGATTTTCATGTCCTTGTTGTCCACTGGTGTGGTACCGGAAGATTGGAGGGAGGCGAATGTCCCCCTTCTTGAAAAACGTTAGTAGGGATAGTCTGGGTAATTATAGGCCTGTGAGCCTGACGTCTGTGGTGGGAAAACTGATGGAAAGGACTCTTAGGTATTTGATCTGTGGGCCTTTAGAGAATCAGGGTCTGATCAGGGACAGTCAGCATAGCTTTGCGAAGGGCAGGTCGTGTCTAACATGGCTGATAGCGTTCCTTAAGGAGGTGACCAGGCATATAGATGAAGGCAGCGCAGTGGATGTAAAATCTGCATGGATTTTAGTAAGGCATTTTACAAGGTTCTACAAGGTAGGCCAATCCTGAAAGTCAGAAGGCATGCGATAGGTTTTTCGAGGTAGATTCTGAATTGGCTTGGCTGCAGAAAGCAGTGTGTTGTGGAGCATGTGTACAGTCGGATTGGAAGGCTGTGACGAATGGTGTCCTGCAGGGATCCGTTCTGGTCCTTTACATTTCGTGATTTTATTAACCACCTAATGTTGGGGTAGAAGGGCTGGTTGACAAGTTTGCAGACGACACAAAGGTTGGTGTTTTTTTAGACAGTGTAGAAAAATCCCGAAGATTGCAGAGAGACATTGATAGGATGCAGAAGGGGGCTGAGAAGTGACAGATGGAGTTCAACCCGGAGAAGTGTGAGGTGGGACACTTTGGAAGGACGTACTCCAAGGCAGAGTAGAAAGTAAATGGCAGATACATGGAAGTGTGGAGGAGCAGAGGGATCTCGGGGTACATGTCCACAGAAACCTGAAAGTTGCCACACGCTTAGATAGTGTAGTTAAGGCAACCAATGAAGTGTTAGTTTCATAAGCCGAGGGATAGAGTTTAAGAGTCGCGGCTTATTGATGCAGCTCTGTAAAACACAGGTTAGCCCACACTTGGAGTACTGTGTCCAGTTCTGGTCGCCTCACTATAGGAAGAATGTGGAATCATTGGAAAGGGAACAGAGGAGCGTTACCAGGATGCTGCCTGGTTTAGAGAGTGTGCATTATGAGCAGAGATGAAGGGAGCTAGGCTTTACTCTCTGGACAGAAATAGGATGAGAGGGGACCTGTTTAGAGGTGTACAAGATATTAAGAGGAATAGATAGAGTGGACAGCCAGCGCCCAGGTCACTACTGCTCAATGTAAGAGGACATGGGTTTAATGTAAGGGGAACAAAGTTCAAGGGGGATATTAGAGGAAGGTTTTATACTCAGAGCGTGGTTGGTGCGTGGAATGCACTGCCTGTGTTTGTGGTGGAGAGACATACTCTCGTGAAATTTAACAGACGTCTAGACAGCTATATGGGGGAAGTTAAAGTGGTGTTTTATATGGGAGCAGTGTATAACGGTCGGGACAACATTGTGGGCTGCAGGGCCTGTAATGTGCGGTATTGCATTCCATTCTGAGTTCTGTACCGTCCCATCACAAACTCTCGGGGTCAGACACATGGTCAACTCCTTGCACAACGTTGGAGTTATTTCTGCTCATTTCCACCGAATATCGATTTCTTGCTTCTCAGCTTTTCTGCGCCTCTGTGTGTACAGGCCGGTCGTGTGGTTTCACACCATTTCCTCACAGTGACTGGAAACTCACCACCTGTCCACAGCCCTCTTTCCACTCCCCCACCCTCCTCTGTTCTGTCTCTGGTCTCACAAAAACTTATTATCTTTGAGACAGACACACTGTTGGAGTCTACAGGAACGCTAAAAAACAGGTGATTGCTGAGAGGGAGAGAGGAGTGAAGAGAGAGACTCACTCTGTGTCTGACCCCGGAATGTGTTTTGGGAGAGTGTGTTGGAAACTTCTTTGTATGTCTGCCAACAGGATAATTTGATTGAATAGTGCATTAGGAGCTTCACTCTGTCTCTAGCCGCCGAACCCGGACGGTTCGGAGAGATATTCACTTTACACCTGACGCCTGTAATGTGTGATTGGCATGTGTGAAAGGATCCCCATTCTGTGTATGAGTACAGGCGGGTGTAATGGACGGTGTGGAGAGAGATTCACTGTTCATTGCTCCTGTTTTACAGAATAGACGATAAGACGAAGCAGCATTGTTCCAACTCTGTCTGAAAGCGTCAGGAAATAAACTCAAAAGAGCAAAAAGGCATTTTTTGATATATCCACAGAAGCGTGAAGCTGCCTCCAGTCCATCCCATCACATACTTTGGGGGTCAGACACACAGAGTAGCTCCCTGCAGACCGCCCCATCATGCACTCCCGGGGTCAGACACAGAATGAATCTCCTCCACAAAAACCAATCACGTACTCCCAGGGTCAGTCACAGAGTGAAACTCCCTGCAAGACGTTCCATCACACAATCCCAAGAACACAAGATGTCGCTTGACAAGGTCCCTCACAGGAAACCATTCCAAAAAGTCGTGAAACATAGGATAAGTCGAAACTTGGCTGTTTGGATTTTTTTTTTTTTAATGGCTTAAAGGAAGAAAGAAGAGTGTAGTTGTGGAAGGAAAGTATTCTGCCTGGAGGTCCATGACTAGTGGAGTGCCGCAGGGATCTGTCCTGGGACCCAAGCTATTAGTTATTTTTATAAATGACCTGGATGTAGAGGTGAAAAGATGGGTGAGTAAGTTTGCGGATGACATGAAGGTTGAAGGTGTTGTGGATGGAGCTGCAGGTTGTCGAAAGTTACAAGAGGATATAGATATCTGCAGACTTGGGCAGAAAAATAGCAGATGGAGTTCAATTCCGGACAAGTGTGAGGTGATGCTCTTTGGAAGGACAAACCAGAAGACTGAGTACAGGATTAATGGTCAGTTAATTAAGAATGTGGATGAACAAAGGCACCTTCGGGTTCAAATCCATACATCCCTCAAGGCCGCTGCGCAGGTTGATAGGGCAGTTAAGAAGTACTAAACTCACACTACTCCATAACCCTCCATTTTTATTTTATCCATGTGCCTGTCCAAGAGGTTCTTAACCACCCATAATGTGTCAGCATCCATCACCATCCCTGGCAAGTCATTCCAGGAACTCACAACTCTTTGTGTAAATAACTTACTCCTGATGTCTCCCCTAAACTTCCCTACCTTAGATTTTTTTTACATATGCCCTCTTGTGTTTGCTGTTGTTGACCTGGGAAACAGGTACTGACTATCCACCCTATATATGCCTCTCATAATCTTGCAGACCTCTATCAAGTCCCCTCTCATTCTTCTACGCTTCAAATAGAAAAGTCCCAGTTCTGCTAACCTTGCTTCATTTGACTTGTTCTCCAAACCAGGCAACATCCTGGTAAATCTCCTCTGCACCCTCTCCATAGCTTCTACATCCTTCCTTTGGGATGCTAGGCTTCATTAATAGGGGGCTTGTGTACAAGAGTTAAGAGGACATGTTGCAGCTCTACAAATCTCTGGTGAAACCGCACTTAGAGGATTGTGTTCAATTCTGGTCACCTCATTATAGGTTTAGTACTGTTTTTTTTAAGGATTAGATGGGTCGGAATAACATGGAGGGCTGAAGGGCCTGTACTGTGCGGTAGTGTTCTATGCTTCTATGTACCTCCCTCCACATTGTCCCATCACACACTCCTGGGATAAGATGCAGGGAGAATCTCCCTCCTCAAGGTCCCACCACACATTTGGTGTTAATTCTGCACTCGGTATCGATCTCTCTGTTCTCAGTTTCTCTCAGTCTCTTTGTGTCGAACGCAGTTTGTATGTGCTGGGACTATGTTATGGAATATGACTGTGTCTGATCCCGGGAATGTGCTTTGGGAGAGGGTGTTAGGATCTTCTCTGTATGTCTGACAACAGGACTATTTGATAGGAGAGTGCATAAGGAGCTTCACTGTGTCTCTAACACGCCGAGTCTGTGTGACCGGACGGTTCGGAGGGATCTTCACTTTACACCTGACGCCTGGAATGTGTGATGGGCACGTGTAAAAGGATTACCATTCTGTGTCTGATTACCCGCGGATGTAATGGACGGTTTGGAGACAGATTCATTGTTTATTGCTACTAACTTGAAGAGCAGACGATGGGGAGAAGGCATACCATTGTGCTACAAACGTTTGTAATTCTGTTTCAAATTGTCTTGAAATAAATTTAGAAGAGGAAGAAAATGTGTGATATATCCACACCAGAGTGAAGCTCACTCCACACCATCCCATTTCATAATACGGGGGTCAGACACAGAGAGAGGAACCCTCCACACGGTCCCATCAAACTCTCCCGGGGTCAGACACAGAGTGAATCTCCCTCCACACGGTCCCATCAAACACGCCCTGGGTCAGACAAAGAATCAAGTTCCCTCCACACATCTCTGTGTACGTCTCTGTGTGTACCGGCCGGTCGTGTGATTTCTCACCCCTTTCTCCCAGTGACTGCAAACTCACAACCCCTTCACAGTCCTAGATCAGCTCCCCTGTTCTGCCTCTGGTCGCACACACACTAATTACCGGTGAGACAGACACACTGTTGAAGAATGATCACACTGTACAAAACGCAGGAAAACTGCTGACTGGTGAGAGGCAGGGAGTTATCGTACTGTGAAGCGTCGGATTAACTCAGTGTCTGACCCCTGGACTGTGCGCTGGGACTCAGTGGACGGAGCTTCACTATGTTTCCAATCCCGGGGAGGGTGGTGGTACCGTGCGCAGGAGAGCTTCACTCCGGGTCTGAACCTGCAAGTGTGTAATGGGACGGTGTGGAGGGAGATTTACTCTGTGTGTGACCCCGGGAGTGTGAGATTGGACGGTGTGGAGGGAGATTCACTCTGTGTCTGACACTGGGAGGGTGTCATGGACGGTGTGGAGGGAGATTCACTCTGTGTCTGACCCCGGGATATGTGATGGGACGGTGTGTTTGGAGATTCACTCTGCGTCTGACCTCGGGAGTGTGTGATGGGACGGTGCCGTGGGAGATTCACTCTGTGTCTGACCCCGTGAGTGTCTGATGGGATGGTGTATTTGGAGATTCACCCTGTGTCTGACCTCGGGAGTGTGTGATGGGACGGTGTGGCGGGAGATTCACTCTGTGTCTGACCCCGGGAGTGTGTGAGTGGACGGTGTGGAGGGAGATTCACTCTGTGTCTGACCCCGGGAGTCGGTGAAGTGATGGTGTGGAGGTAGATTCACTCTGTGTCTGACCCCGGGAGTGTGTGATGGGACGGTGTGGAGAGATATTCACACTGTGTCTTCCCATGGGAGTGTGTGATGGGACGGTGTGGAGGGAGATTCACCCCTGTGTCTGAACCAGGCAGTGTGTGATGAGGCGGTGTGGAGGGAGAATCACTCTGTGTCTGACCCCGGGAGTGTGTGATGAGACGGTGTGGAGGGAGATTCACTCAGTGTCTGACCACGGGAGTGTGTGATGGGACGGTGTGGAGGAAGATTCACTCTGTGTGTGACCCCGGGTGTGTGTGACGGGACGGTGCGGAGGGAGAATCACTCTGTGTCTTACCCCGGGAGTGTGTGATGGGACGGTATGGAGGGAGATTTATTCCGTGTCTGACCACGGGTGTGTGTGACGGGACGGTGCGGAGGGAGAATCACTCTGTATCTGACCCCGGGAGTGTGTGATCGGATGGTGTGGAGGGAGATTCAATTTGTGACTGAGCCCGAGTGAATGTGATGGGATGGTGTGTTCGGAGATTCACTTTGTGACTGAGCCAGAGTGAATGTGATGGGATGGTGTGTTCGGAGATTCACTTTGTGTCTGACCCCGGGTGTGTGTGATTGGACGGTGTGTTTGGAGATTCACTCTGTGTCTGACCCCGAGAAAGTGTGATGGGACGTTGTGCAGGGAGATTCACTCTGTGTCTGACACCGGGAGTGTGTGATGGGACGGTGTGGAGGGAGAATCACTTTGTGTCTGACCCCTGGAGTGTGTGATGGGATGGGATGGAGGGAGATTCAATCCGTGACTGAGCCCGAGAATGTGTGATGGGACTGTGTATTTGGAGATTCACTCTTTGTCTGACCCCGGAGTGTGTGATGGGACGGTGTGGAGGGATATTCACTCTGTGTCTGACCACGGGAGTGTGTGATGGGACGGTGTGGAGGGATATTCACTCTGTGTCTGACCCCGGGAGTGTGTGATGGGATGGTATGGAGTGAGATTCAGTCCGTGACTGAGCCTCAGAGTGTGTGATCGGACGGTGTGTTTGGAGATTCACTGTGTGTCTGACACCGGGAGTGTGTGATGGGACGGTGTGGAGGGATATTCACTCTGTGTCTGACCCCGGGAGCGCGTGATGGGACGGTGTGGAGGGAGATCACTCTGTGTCTGACCTCGTGAGTGTGTGATGGGATAGTATGGAAGGAAATTCAATCCGTGACTGAGCCCGAGAGTGTGTGATGGGACGGTGTGTTTGGAGATTCACTCTGTGTCTGACCCCGGGAGTGTGTGATGCGACGTTGTGGAGGGAGATTCACTCTGTGTCTGACCCTGGGAGTGTGTGATTTGACGGTGTGGAGGGATATTCACTCTGTGTCTGACCCCGGGAGTCGGTGAAGTGATGGTGTGGAGGTAGATCCACTCTGTGTCTGACCCCGGGAGTGTGTGATGGGACGGTGTGGAGGGATATTCACACTGTGTCCTGCCCATGGGAGTGTGTGATTGGACGGTGTGGAGTGAGATTCACTCTGTGTCTGACCCCGGGAGTGTGTGATTGGACGGTGTGGAGTGAGATTCACTCAGTGTCTGACCACGGGAGTGTGTGATGGGACGGTGTGGAGGGAGATTCACTCTGTGTGTGACGGGACGGTGCGGAGGGAGAATCACTCTGTGTCTTACCCCGGGAGTGTGTGATGGGACGATATGGAGGGAGATTTATTCCGTGTCTGACCACGGGTGTTTGTGACGGGACGGTGCGGAGGGAGAATCACTCTGTATCTGACCCCGGGAGTGTGTGATCGGATGGTGTGGAGGGAGATTCAATTTGTGACTGAGCCCCGAGTGAATGTGATGGGATGGTGTGTTTGGAGATTCAATTTGTGACTGAGCCGGTGTGTTTGGAGATTCAATTTGTGACTGAGCCCGAGTGAATGTGATGGGATGGTGTGTTCGGAGATTCACTTTGTGTCTGACCCCGGGTGTGTGTGATTGGACGGTGTGTTTGGAGATTCACTCTGTGTCTGACCCCGAGAAAGTGTGATGGGACGGTGTGGAGGGAGATTCACTCTGTGTCTGACACCGGGGAGTGTGTGATGGGACGGTGTGGAGGGAGAATCACTTTGTGTCTGACCACTGGAGTGTGTGATGGGATGGGATGGAGGGAGATTCAATCCGTGACTGAGCCCGAGGAGTGTGTGATGGGACTGTGTATTTGGAGATTCACTCTTTGTCTGACCCCGGGAGTGTGTGATGGGACGGTGTGGAGGGATATTCACTCTGTGTCTGACCACGGGAGTGTGTGATGGGACGGAGTGGAGGGATATTCTCTCTGTGTCTGACCCCCGGAGTGTGTGATGGGATGGTATGGAGTGAGATTCAGTCCGTGACTGAGCCTCAGAATGTGTGATCGGACGGTGTGTTTGGAGATTCACTCTGTGTCTGACACCGGGAGTGTGTGATGGGACGGTGTGTTTGGAGATTCACTTTGTGTCTGACCCCGGGAGTGTGTGATGGGACGGTGTGTTTGGAGATTCACTGTGTGTCTGACACCGGGAGTGTGTGATGGGATGGTGTGGAGGGATATTCACTCTGTGTCTGACCCCGGGAGCGCGTGATGGGACGGTGTGGAGGGAGATCACTCTGTGTCTGAACTCGTGAGTGTGTGATGGGATAGTATGGAGGGAAATTCAATCCGTGACTGAGCCCGAGAGTGCGTGATGGGACAGTGTGTTTGGAGATTCACTCTGTGTCTGACCCCGGGAGTGTGTGATGCGACGTTGTGGAGGGAGATTCACTCTTTGTCTGACCCTGGGAGTGTGTGATTTGACGGTGTGGAGGGAGATTCACTCCGTGTCTGACCCCGGGATGTGTGATGTGAAGGTGTGGAGGGAGATTCACTCTGTGTCCGACCCCAGGAGTGTGTGATGGGACGGTGTGTTTGGAGATTCAATTTGTGTCTGACCCCGGGAGTGTGTGATGGGACGGTGTGTTTGGAGATTCTCTCTGTGTCTGACCCCGGGAGTGTGTGATGGGACGGTATGTTTGGAGACTCACGCTGTGTCTGACCCCGGGAGTGTGTGATGGGATGGTGTGGAGTGAGCTTCAATTTGTGACTGAGCCCGAGAGAGTGTGATGGGACGGTGTGTTTGGAGATTCACTCTGTGTCTGACCCCGGGAGTGTGTGATGGGACGGTGTGTTTGGAGATTCACTCTGTGTCTGACCCCGGGAGTGTGTGATGGGACGGTGTGTTTGGAGATTCACTTTGTATCTGACCCCGGGAGTGTGTGATGGGACGGTGTGTTTGGAGATTCACTCTGTGTCTGACCCCGGGAGTGTGTGATGGAACGGTATGTTTGCAGATTCACGCTGTGTCTGACCCCGGGAGTGTGTGATGGGATGGTGTGGAGGGAGATTCAATTTGTGACTGAGCCGAGAGAGTGTGATGGGACGGTCTGTTTGGAGATTTACTCTGTGTCTGACCCCGAGAGAGTGTGATGGGACTGTGTGGAGGGAGATTCACTCTGTGTCTGACCCCGGGAGTGTGTGATGGGACGGTGTGGACGTAGCTTCTCCATGTGTCTGACCCCCGATATACGGGATGGGATGGAGTGGAGGGTGCTGCACTCAGGTGTGGATATGTCACACATCACTCTTGCTCTTTTGAATTTATTTCAAGAAGCTTTGAAACAGAGTTAGAACAATGTTGCTTCGCCCCATCCTTTCACACCGGCCCATCACACATTCATGGCGCTATTGTAAAGAGAAGATCCCTCGAAACCGACTAATCACACAGACGGCGGGGGTAGAGACAGAGAGAAGCTCCTTATGCACTCTCCCATCAAATAGTCCTGTTGTCCGACATACAGAGAAGATCCTAACACACTCTTCCAAAACACATTTCCGGGATCTGACACAGAGTCAAGATTTCAAAACAGTCCCAGCGCATACTAATTTGGCTAGTCTCTCTCTCTCTCTCTCTCTCTCTCTCTCTCTCTCTCTCTCTCTCTCTCTCTCTCTCTCTCTCTCTCTCTCTCTCTCTCTCTCTCTCTCTCTCTCTCTCTCTCTCTCTCTCTCTCTCTCTCTCTCTCTCTCTCTCTCTCTCTCTCTCTCTCTCTCTCTCTCTCTCTCTCTCTCTCTCACTCTCCCTCTCTCTCTTTCTCTCTCATGCAGACACAGACACAGCCGCGACAGTACATCTCCTCCCGCACCTCCTTCCCTTTATCCACTACCCTCACCCCCATTACCCTCACCCCCCATTTCGTTCCACCTCCCCCCTTATTTACTGTGGAGGATGTAACTAATCCCCACTGTCCAGTGAGCGGAGCCTTTTCACTGAAAAGGTACAGACGGCCCGGTCACATTTCAGTCCAGTGAACTTTCACTATGAGCGGGAGAGAATGGGAAGAGACAAGCTGGGGTAAAGAGGGTGGGGAGACGGAAAGAGAAGGCTTAGTGGGGAGGGCAGTGAGATAGAAAGGTAGAAGAAAGAGAGGGAGTCGAGGAAAAAGTAGAGAGCATGAGAGAGGAGCGAAATTGAAGCAGGTTAGAGGCACTCATGGGAGAGAAATCGGGGGATAGTGAGGGAGTGTGAGGAACGCAGGGAGAGAAAATGATAGACAGAAGGTGATGGAGAGTTTTTGAGAGAGCTTTTGAACTCGGTCTGCTGCGCCTACGCCACTGCTATTTTTATTTTTATTTTTTCCTGTCTGTATGCCGGCCCAGTCAGTGTAACCGCAAGCTTTCAATACTTCTCTGAATTACTGACAACACCCCAGCTTATGTTCCAATGGGTGAAAAGAGTCAAATGTCAGACACTTCGCAGCGTGTGTTAGTTTCCTGTAAACTTCAATATCTAATTATATGCATTCTTTGATAAGTTCTACACGGTCTGAAAAGGACAATCTGTTGCTAGTCTTGGTGGGTCGGTTACTTCGGTGGGTGTTTCTAGTTTGTCCCGGGACCGTGGTTTCTAGAGCACAGAGGGCCTGAATAAACAGAATGTTGCAGTAGGCGAAGGGGTGTTGGTTGTAAACCACTCGGACAGGAAAGGCAACACATCAGCCCGAGAGAAGGAATAGAAGAAAAAAAGAGAGAGCTCGAGAGAGAAGCCGAAATGATTTCATCCAACAATCCACCCTCTCTATTTCTACCCCTCTCTCTACATTCTCTTGCAGTTCTCGCTCTCCCCTTCTTTCAGTGATACCCCTTTCTGACCCCTGTCACTCACGATTCTCTCTCCGTCAAACCCGAACCTTGCCCTCACTCCCCCTCCCTCTGTTTCTCCGCACTCTCCACTACTCCCCTCACCCCGCCACACCCATCGCTCCAGACAACCCTCCTCTCACACCCTCAATCTATTTCTCCTCCAGCACTTCCTCCCCCTGCTCTCGGGTCCTCTCTGTATCAGCAGCCCATCTGGTGTTTGTATGAGTCGGTCTGATCCGCTTGTCAACACGGGCTTCCTCTGACAACGGTTACTTCACCTCTCTGAGCTCAGAGATGCAGAGGATCCGCGACAGGATGGATGACAGCGAAACATACACGAATATGCAGCTCGTAAAACCCACCTCACCGTCTCCATCGAGAGGTAAGTGGGGCAGAGACAGAGGGAGAGAGTTTCAATCTCTTTCTAACCTGGGGAGAGTGTGATGCGGGGTTGTGGAGGGAGATTCAGACTGTGTCTGACCCCGGGAGTGTGTGATGGACCGGTTTGGAGGGAGAATCACTCTGTGTCTGACCCCGGGAGTGTGTGACGGGACGGTGTGGAGGGAGATTCACTCTGTGTCTGACCCCGGGAGTGTGTGATTGGACGGTGTGGAGGGAGATTCACTCTGTGTGTGACCCCGGAGTGTGTGTGATGGGACGGTGTGGAGGGAGATTCACTCTGTATTTGACCCCTGGAGTGTGTGATGGGACAGTGTGGAGGGAGATTCACACTGTGTCTGACCCCGGGAGTGTGTGATTGGATGGTATGGAGGTAGATTCACTCTGTGTGTGACCCCCGAAGTGTGTGTTGGAAGGTGTGGAGGGAGCCTCGCCCTGTTTCTGACTCTCACTATTCTATCCCTAGCTAAACCTGAAGTATCGTATGTGGAACTTCATTTCAAGACCCTCTCTGTTCCCCGGGTCCGGACGAATGGAGGTTTGTTTCACTTTGATGGTTTGACTCTGCTCAGCTGATGTGTCTATTCCTGTCGAGAAATTTCGTGGCAAGCGCACTGTTAATCCTAATTGATCCCTGTGAGACAACAGGTCAGAGCAATGCGTGAGAGACTGGATGAGATACGAGCTCTCTGGGATGGTCGGTGAGGAAGGAGCGCTCTGGGAAGGGTCGGGGTGGAGGCAGAGCAACAGGCGGGGCAGTATAGAGGGAGGGCTGAGGAACAGGATGTGGAGTTGCTGTGGGTGGGGTCGGTGCAGAGAATGCCATGAGGTTTTTGTGTGGTGGGAGTACAGTGAGAGGGTTTTAAACTGGGGACACAGTAGGGATTGTGTGGTGGGGGGAGGGCGGGGTGCGAGAGCAGGGAGTGTTGTGGCATGACGGGTGAGCAGGAAATACCTTGGGAGAAGTGGCGAGGAAGGAGGAGTGCGGCAAGAGGCATCTCTCTCATCCCCCTCTCTACTCTCTTTCCCCTGCATCCCTCTTTCTCCCTCATATCCCACACGCTGATCCTCTCTCATCCTCTTTTCTTTCTCTGGCCCACTATATCCTTTCTCTCACCCTTCCTCTCACGCTCTCACCCATTTCCCAACCCTTCTCTCTGTCTTTTCCACATCTCACCCCTTCTACGCATCCCGCTCTGTCCGTTGCCATTTCCCCTCTATCTGTTTCTCTTTCCCCACTTTCCCCTTCCCCACACTCTCTGCTCCCTCTCTCACACTCCCCCTTTCTACCGCTCTCGCTGTCCTCGCGCACTCTTTCCGTCACTCCCCTCACATCGTTAGTCCACTTCCGTTCACTCCTAACTCCGTCTCTGTCCCCGTTCATCCCTTCTCGCTGTCCCCTAATTTTCCGATCTACTCCCCCTATACACCTTTTCTGCCTCTGTATTCACCCCGCCTCTCTCTCTCACATAACATTCACTCTTTAACCTCTCTTATTTTCTCTCTCGCTCCCTTTGTCTTGCACCCCTCTGCCTTCTAAATTTCTCCTCCCAATCCCCACACTCACCTTCTTTTTCGCTATCCCTCTCACCAGTCTCACTCCTCTTCAGGCATAATCCCGCTCCCTTTACTCCGTCCCTCTCTCTATCTTTCCCCTTTCTTGCCTCCATTCACTCCCATTTTCTCGTGCATCGCTCCAATCACTCATTCCTCAGTCCATTTATCGTTTTCATCCTCACTCTCCTGCTCTGTCTCCTCGGCTTTCCCCACTCACTTCCACCTCTCTCTCACTTCCAATCCCTACCTCTCAGCCCTCTCTTTCCGCACTCTTGTTTTCTTGTCCCTCTGTCCTCACCCCTCCCCCATTCTTTACCGGTCTCTCCTCCTTCTGTTTCTCTCTCTCTCATTCTCTCACTTTCTTCCCCAGACAGTCTGATTTCCACCTACTCAGAGCTGAATATTGGGAAAGTCGAACCCCTCATCGATGAGGGTGAGGATCCTCCCATTGCCTCGGGACCCGGCGAGATGCGAGTCACTGCACAAACAGGTCAGAGTTCACAGTAGCGGCGCCATTCTGAAGGGGTCACGTGTCATTCTCCCGAGTGTCCAAGTTTCTAATGCATCTGCCTCGACCACTTCCTCTGGCCGTTTGTGCCATGGACCGACCACAATCTGGGTAACAGGAGGTTGTTAATCGGCTCCCCAATTCAATGTGTTTGCATGTTTCTCCTCTCAACTTAGACCTGAGAGCTCTGGTCCTCGATTCTCCAAGATAATAGAAAATGACTCTGCGTGTTCACTCTGTCTCTGCAACCTCGTGGCTTTAAATACATCTGAAAGGTCACAGGTGCACTCCAAGTAATGTAGTCCTAACCTTCCTGACCTCTTGCTGTCACTCCCTCAATCGTGTTCCGGCAATATTTTCATAAATCTCCATCTGTACTCTTTCTAGTTCAATGTGTTACAAATGTCACCCCTCGCAATAATTATCAGAGACGTATTTACAGACGAGTATCTTTATTGTCTAATTTACGATGTACGTGAATTCATACACTAAACACCTTGTGTCCACAACGGCTAACTCACCCTGACCTTCCATGCACGGTCAGAGAACAGGAAAGGTATCACCAGTTGAAAGGGAGTTTCTGCTGCTGGTCACGTGTTTCCTTGTGAAGGGCAGGCCCTGCCTCACGAGCCTAACTGAGCTTTTTGAAGAAGTAACGAAGACAATCGATGCTCGTAGGGCGGTAGATGTGGTCTACACATATTTAGTAAGGCATTTAACAAGGTCCCCACGAGAGACTCATCCTGAAAGGAATGAGGCATGGGATCAGTGGAACCTTGGCTGTTTGGATAAAACATTGGCTTACAGGAAGAAAGCAGAGGGTAGTTGTAGAAGGAAAGTTTCTGCATGGAGGTCATTGACTAGTTGGAGTACCAGAAGGATCTGTCCTGGGACCCCTGCTCTTTGTAAATTTTATAAATGACCTTGATGAATAGGCGGAAGGATAGGTGGGTAAGTTTGTGGAAGTCACGAATATTAGAGGAGTTGTGGATGGAGCTGCAGTTTGTCGAAGGTTACAAGATAATATAGACAGGCTGCAGAGTTAGGCAGAAAAGTGGCAGATGGAGTTCAATCCGGACAAGTGTGTGGTGATGCACTTTGGAAGGACAAACCAGAAGACTGAGTACAGGATTAATGGCCAGTTAATTAAGAATGTGGATAAACAAAGGCACCTTCGGGTTCAAACCCGTATATCCCTCAAGGTCGCTGCAAAGGTTGATAGGGTAGTTCAGAAGTACTAAACCCACACTACCCCATAACCCTCCATTTTTCTTTTATCCATGTGCCTGTCCAAGAGGCTCTGAACTACCCATAATGTTTCAGCCTCCATCACGATCCCTGGCAAGTCATTCCAGGCACTCACAACTCTTTGTGTAAAAGACATACCCCTGATGTCTCCCCTAAACTTCCCTACCTTAGTTTTTTAACATATGCCCTCTTGTGTTTGCTGTTGTTGCCCTGGGAAACAGGTACTGACTATCCACCCTATATATGCCTCTCATAATCTTGTAGACCTCTATCATGTCCCTTCTTATTCTTCTACGCTGCAAATAGAAAAGTCCCAGCTCTGCTAACCTTGCTTCATATGACTTGTTCTCCAATCCAGGCAACATCCTGGTAAATCTCCTCTACACCCTCTCCATAGCTCCCACATCCTTCCTATGGGATGCTCGGCTTCATTAATAGGGGGATTGAGTTCAGAGTAGAGAGGTCATGTTGCAACTCTACAAATCTCTGGTGAGACCGCTTTAGAGTATTGTGTTCAGTTCCGGTCACCTAGTTATATGAAGCATATGGAAGCTATGGCAACGGTACAGAGGAGATTTACCAGGGTGTTGCCTGGATTGGAAAACAAGCCTTATGAGGCATGATCAGCAGAGCTGGGAACTTTCTCTTTGGAGCGTAGAAGGATAAGAGGGGACTTGATAGAGGTCTACAAGATTATGAGAGGCTTAGGTAGGGTGGATAGCAAGTACCTGTTTCCCAGGGCACCAATAGAAAACACCAGAGGGCATAGGTACAAAGTTAAGGGAGTGAAATTTAGGGGAGACATCAGGGGTAAGTTTTTTATACAGAGACTTGTGAGTGCCTGGAATCACTTGCCAGAGACGGTGGTGGAATCTAAAACATTAGGGGTACTTAAGAACCTCTTGGACTGGCACATGGATGAAAGACAATTGGAGGGTTATGTGGTGGTGTGGATTCAGTACGTTTTTTAAAGGAATATATGGGTTGGCACAATATCGAGGGCTGAAGGTCCTGTACTGTGCCGTAGTGTTCCAGTGTTCCTGTGTTCTAGTGCCCACTGCTCTGTCCACGTCAGACCTTCTTGGCTCCTCTGTCAGCTTGGCATGTTCCTGTGGAAACCCGCCCATCTTTGCTGATGCATCACCGAAAGCATCCAATCACGATACAACTCGGCCTAGGAGGGAAACTACTCCCTCGGTGACCGGAGGGAAGTGCAGAGAGTATTGAACAAATCTCAGCATATCCGGGGTATCAGCCGCACCTCCACGGACTCGTTCTACACTTCCCCACTAAAGCAGACAGCCAGCCTGGATAATTCTCTTACACCCCATCACCTGCTATCGTAGGAAGATGCGAAGGCTCAAAGGCAGGTTCTACCCTGCTGTTTTGAGACATTTGAACAGCCCACTATTCCGATCAGATGTATTCTTGACCTCAAAGTTTAACTCGCTTTAGTGATTCAGGAACAGCTTCTTCCCCTCTGCCATCCGATTCCTAAATGTATGTTGAATCTTTGGATACTACCTCGCTTTTTTAATATACTGTATTTCAGTGTTTGCACTTTTTACAATCTATTCAATATATGTAATTGATTTACTTGTTTATTTATTTTTATTTTTTACTGTTATTTTTTTTCTCTGCTAGACTATGAATTGCATTGAACTGCTGCTGCTAAGTTAACAAATGTCACTTTACAGGCCAATGATAATAAACCTGTTTCTGATTTTGATTCTGATTCTGATTTTTTCTCGTGTCGTCACCTGTGCTGACACATATGTTAAGGTCAGATTGACTGACGTAATGGAGTGGATTACAGAATGGGCAGTCTGACGTCTTTAGCAGATGAATTTCTAGACACTTAAGTTTCGTCATCAAAGAGGCCATCCTTTGTTGAGATTATTTTACTGTTTTTACATGCCTTGAATCCAAATCCCTTTACAATTCATTGTACTTCGCCCCCTTCCGGTTAGGTGTTTTCATACTTGACTGTTTATCATCCTTTCCCACATCTATTCTAAAATATTCTACATCAGGATTATTGTTCTCCAAATGGCTGCTGGTACACTGGAGCATGCTTCACCCGCCCTTACTCCCAAAAGCACTATACAGTAACACCCTTCCTGTTCAAGCGAAAACATATTTATCAAAGAAGGCTCTGATGTGCACATTTCAGAGGGAGGGAGTCACCCCTCCCTCTGTCATCTTGCCGTGACGTAATCCGTAGTCTATATCAGGATGATCAAATTTCCTTCCAAATATTATTGTGTATCTCCTGTTCACAGGCAAGTTTATACTTTCACTTGCAGTTTTGCTCCTCCACGTCCTTCAGTGTTCTGGGAGCGTAGCTTCTTCTTTGTTATCTATTTCTTCTCTTCAGATAGATCTGCTTCCATTGCTTGATGATGTCAAGTCCATCCGCTGACATCATTCATTTCTGGGGTCTATGTTGTTACTTGTTCCTTTTGTCCCTTCTTTCAGCTTTCATTGAATATTTTGTAGATAGCAGTTTCCTTCCCTTTGAGAGATTCAAAGGCGGAGTATTAAAGAGACACAGTTGTGTCACTTAATCGTTAGCATGTGTATGTTGGCATTTTTACATTTTAACAAGACTGCTAATGTTGTAATCTGAAGAAACAGCAAGTGCTGGAAGAACTCAATGGGCCCAGCAGCATCTTTGGAGCCAAAAAGATGATGTATGAATCAGGGTCAAGGTCCTGCACCAGGACTCACAAACCAACCTTTAGTGCCTTTTGTTGCAGGGCCTTAACCTTTTATTTTCTATGTCATTGGTCCATACATAGACCATATATTTGACCCGCCCAACTTTAGTCCTCAAAACATTCTGATCACACTAAATGGTGCACATTGTTCTGGTATAGATGGGTACCTTTCCTGTGGTACTTCCATCAATGGTTTCATAAATAATAATCTATTGCTTTGGCTATGAAACCCACATTGACCACAGCAATTCTGTATGATACTGTTCTCATAATGCATTGCATGTGCCATAATATGCATTTCATTGAGTTATCATCGCCCATGTTAGCATTCAGCACTGAAAGATAGTTGGAGTCAGCCACACTCCCAGATGAATTGTGCTTCAGTTGCCTCTTCCGAGGTTTACTGTTCTGATCTCTCTGAGAGAATCACGTGTAAAAAGACTGAGGTTACTCAGAAAGAAAATAACTCTCCAAATCAGGGAAATCAAATTTGGCCTCTGTTCAAAGAATTAAATTGTGTACATTTCATGGAACAGTAATACAAATTTAATCTTTTGAAGTTATGAATCATTATTATGAAGGAGGAAAGAGAAAGGAAATTAGTTGTTTTCACAGAAACACAAGAGATTCTGGATGTGCTGGAAATCTTGAGCAACACATATAATATGCAGGAGAACTCAACAGGTCCAACAGCACCTATGAAGTGCCTTGACGTGAAATGTCATCGGCTAATTTCCCATCAGAGATGCTGCCTGATATTTTGAGATCCCCCAGATTGTTTTGTGCGTAACGTTAGAAGTATGCGGACACAGAATGTGAAAATTGCCAATGGGCTTTAAAATGCTGTTTCATCTGTTGTCATTGACTTCATTGCCATAAAACTTGGAAGTTGTTTTCCAAAAATGTATCTTTGGTGCATGGAACAAAGTCAGACACCTGGCAAGTGAGAATCTTGTTTGGGATTTCACTTTAGGTCAAGCTGGTTTACTTTCATGTGTTTAACCTATAGTTAACCACAGATACATCCAGGACCATAAAATCTGTCAGCAGCTATTGCTGTAAACTGTCAGTGATGCATGCTGTATTCAAAATAGTTTCTTTTTTATCATGAAATATCTTGCATCTTGAACTTATAATATTTACTGTAGTATTTTTGTCCATTACGCTATCTACTTACGCACACACCTCTGTGTTCTGCAGTTGCGTGTAATGTTCTAATATAAAGAAGCATCATTGAAAGAATAAAGGTAAAGGTTAAGGGGGAGGATAGGGCTGTATCAATTTACTATGTATATGGTGACTGTGAAATCAACACATTAACTCGCCAACACGTTGCCAAAGTGGGTCAATAGCCTTTAATGAAGGCATACAGCATTCATTTCCATTCCATTCTTTTTTCTGCATCATTTCTCCAAATCTTCATTCATTTCATTTATTAAAGTCACGAAGAATAAGGGTCCAAGAACAGATCCCTGATGCACTCCACTAGTGACCGACTTCTGTGCAGAATATGACCCGTCTACAACCACTCATTGCCTTCTGTGGGCAAGCCAGTTGTGGATCCACAAAGCAATATCCCCTTGGATCCCATTCCTCCTTAGTTTCTCAGTAAGCCTTGTATGGGGTACCGTATCAAATGTTTTGCTGAAATCCATATACACTACATTTACTGTTCTTCCTTCATCACCTTCTTCTTCCTTTAGTCACATCTCCAGAAAAATTCAATCATTCTCGTAAGGCACGTTCTGTCCTTTACAAAGCCATGCTGACAACTCCTAAACATATTATACCTCTCCAAATGTTCATAAACCCTGCCTCTCAAGATCTTCTCCATCAACTTACCAATCTCTGAGGAAAAACTCACTGGTCTATAATTTCCTGGGCAATCTCCTCTCATTTTCTTGAATAAAGGAACAACATCCGCAACCCTCCAATCCTGCGGACCTTCCCACGTTTCCATGCATGATGCAAATATCATCGCTAGAGCCTCAACAATCTCTTCCCTCGTCTCCCACAGTAGCCTGGGGGTATATTTCGTCCGGTACCGGCGGCTTATGAAGCTCGATGCTTTCCAAAAGCTCCATTACATCCTCTTTCATAATATCTACATGCACAGGCTTTTCAGTCTGCTGCAAGTCATCACTACAATCACTAAGATACTGAAGTAAAATAATGATTAAGTAGCTCATTTTGTCTTAATAAATATTTATTGTGATCTTATGATCGCATGGTCTATCCACAGCTGCGCAAGAACGGGAGTCGAAAGTAAAGATCGGAGATAGACCGTACCTACTCTGCCTAGTTATGTCCGCCTTCATCGTGTCTGTGGTCAGTCTCTCGATCTATGGTGAGTGGAACGATCTCCGGATGGAGTCAGACCATAAATAAAGAGGGTGGAATATATTGAGATTGTAAAACACAACAGTGAAACCAAGACCCCCCTTACCGTAACACCGATGAAAGAAGGCAGCATACATGAGGTTGAGGAAGCAAGGAATAGATGGGTCTATTGAGGAACATAGGGTAGCAAGAAAAGTGATGAAGAAGGGGCTGTGGACAGAAATAAGGGAGCAAGAGAAGTCCTTGGTGTGAAGGGTAAAGGAAACCCCCAAGGCATTCTTCAATTATGTGAAGAACAAAATAATGACAGGAGTGAATGTAGATTAGAGATAAAGATGGGAAGATGTGCCAGAAGACTGTGGAAGTTGGCGAGGTCTTCAATGAATACTTGTCTTCGGTATTCACCACTGAGAGGGAACTTGATGACCGTGAGGACAATATGAGGGAGTTTGATTTTCTGGAGCATGTTGATATTAAGGGAAAGGAGGTGTTGGAGTTTTTAAAATACATTGGGACGGATAAATACCCGGAGCCTGACGGAATATTCCCCAGGGTGATTCACGAGGGGAGAGAAGAGGTTGCTGAGCCTCTAGCTAGGATCGTTATGTCCTTGTTGTCCACGGGAATGGTACGGGAGTATTGGAGGGAGGTGAATGTTGTCCTCTTCTTCAAATAAGGTAGGAGGGATGGTCCAGGTAATTAGAGACCAGTGAGCCTTACGTCCGTGGTGGGAAAGTTGCTGGAAAATATTCTTAGTTATAGAATCTATGACCATTTAGGGAATCATGGTCTGAACAGGGACAGTCAGCATGTCTTTGTGAAAAGCAGATCCTGTCTAACAAGCCTGATAGAATTCTCTGAGGAGGTGACCAGGCATATAGATGAGGATTCAGAATTGGCTTGCCTGCAGAAAGCAGAGTGTCGTGGTGGAGGGAGTACATTCGGATTTCGGGGTACATTCGGATTGGAGTGCCGTGACTTGTGGTGTTCCACAAGGATAGGCTCTAGTACCTCTGCTTTTCGTGATTCTATTAACGTCATGGATGTGGGGGTAGAAGGGTAGGTTGGCAAGTTTGGAGACGACACAAAGGTTGGTGTTCTAGTGAATCGTGTTAAGTATTTTCGAAGATTGCAGAGTGACTTAGACACTATGCAGAAGTGGGCTGAAAAGTGGCAGATGGAGTTCAGCCCGGATAAGTGTGAGCTGGTACATTTTGGAAGGACAAACTCCAAGACAGAGTTCAAAGTAAATGGCAGGATACTTGGTAGTGTGGATGAGATCCCTAAAAATTGCCTCACAGGTAGATAGGGTAGTTAAGAAGGCTTCTGGTTATTTGCTTTCATAAGTCGAGGATTGGAGTTTAAGAATCGCGAGGTAATGATGCAACTCTATAAAACTCTGGTTAGGTCACACTTGGAGTACTGTGTCCAGTTCTGCTCTCCTCACTGTAGGACGGATGTGGAAGCATTGGAAAGGGTATAAAGGAGATTTACCGGGATGCTTCCTGGTTTAGAGAGTATGCATCATGCTCAGAGATTAAGGGAGTTGGGGCTTTACTCTTTGGAGAGAAGTGGGATGAGAGGAGACATGATATAGAATATTATAAGAGGAATAGATAAAATGGACAGCCAGCACCTCTTGCCTAGGGCACGACTGCTCAATACAAGTGCACATGGGTTTAAGGTAAGGGGTGGGATGTTCAAGAGGGGTATCAGAAGTAGGTTTTTCACGCAGAGAATGGCTGTTGCGTGGAATACACTTCCTGAGCCAGTGGTGGTGGCAGATACACTAGTGATATTTAAAAGCCTACCAGACAGGTATATGGAGGAGTTGAAAGTGGTGGGTTATATGGGAGGCAGCGTTTAAGGCGTCGACATAACATTGTGGGCCGCAGTGCCTGAACTGTGTTGTATAACACTGTGTATAACACAGTGTATAACACTGTGTTGTATGTTCTATAACACGAACACACCTCAAACCGTGATAAAACACGGTCATTACCGTAACACAATCAAGCCTCATGCTGACACAGACATGCCATTCACCATAACATCAACAATGCTGTTACCGTAGCACGGTCACGACCTTCAACGAGACTCAGATACAGTCCCGACCGCGACACTGACAGGACTATCGCCGTGACACACACATGGCTTTCGCACTGACCGCAAAGTGCCCCTCACTAACATCGACATGCCCCTGACCGTGTTACCGTTAAACTGCTGAAGCGACACAGACACACACCTCACAATGACACCGACACGCTCTTCACCGTGACACTGTGGTACCGTACACCGTGACACCTTCACGCTCCTCAGCGTGATCCGCTCCGCTGCGCACCGTGACAAAGACTCACGCGTCACTGTACCACCCCTTACCGAGACGGTATCACCCCTCAACATAACACCGATACACCGCTCACTGAGGCAGTTACCCTCACCTCACCCTGACACAGGCAAACAATGACGCCGACATAGTACTGTCGGTGACAACAACACACACCTCAGCGTGTCACTCTCACACACACCGTGGCCATGAAATGTCTCTCACCGTGGCACTGACATACCCTTCCCTGTGCGACCAGCACACCCCACGCCATGACACCGTGACACGTCATTGTCACCTCCCGCCGGGGCACAGAGTTCCTATCACAGTGACACTGACACGTTCCTCACAGCAACTCAGACATGCCCCGCACGATACTGACATAGATTCCAACCGGAACAACTAAACCTTCACCGGGACATTGATTAACCCCCCGCCCCCCCCCCCCCAGCGTGACACAGACACGGCCCTCAAGGTGGCGCCGATGCTTCTCACTGTGCTCAAAGAATATCCTACACTGTGACAACATTCACCGTGACACTGACACAGCTCTCTCTGTGAACGATCGGTAGCGTGACGCTGTCTCACCTGAAGTCTAAACAATGTTCACCATCTCTCTCAGGATTACAAATTCGTCAGTGTAAAATCACCACCGACCGAAACTGCCATGAAATAACCTCAATCCTTTCAATCCAAGCTTTCTGCGCTCAACTCGAATCTGTCCGTTTTTAAACGAATTCACAGCGATCTCCGTCACCAGTTCACTGAGATGGAAACGAAGTACAGATCTGTCAACGAAACCAAGGCTCAAATCCTTCAACATATCCTTCACTTTGAAACCCTTCACCGTGACACAGACACAACACTCACTGTAACCTGTTCGGTAGCGTGACGCTGACTCACGTGTCACTGCAAACGATAAACATCCTTCACCATCTCTCTCAGTATCACAGATTCGTCAGTCCAATGTCACCTCCGATCGAAACTACCATGAGTTAAACTCATCCCTTCAATCCAAGCTTTCTGTCGTCAACTCTAATCTGTCCGATCTTAAACGAATGCACAGCGATCTCCGTCACCAGTTCACTGAGATGGAAACGAAGTACAGATCTGTCAACGAAACCAAGGCTCAAATCTGTGAATTTTTGACCAGCAGAAGAGGTGAGGCATCATCCCCCTCTTTCACCCGCTCCTCATCACAGGACAGGCATGGAGTGAGGAAGCGTCACTCTGGGCTTGACATCGGGAGAGTGTGAAGAGATGGTATAGAGGATGATTCACTCTGTGTTTGACCCGGTGAGTGTGTGATGGGGCTGCGTGGAGGGAGTTTCCCTCTGTCACTGAATCCAGGAGAGTGTGATGGGACGTTGTGGAGATGGATTCACTCTGTGTCTGAACACGGGATTGTGAGACGTAACATTACAGCTTCACTCGATGTCTCACTCTGGGAATGTCAGATGGGACAGTATGGATCCAGCTTCATTCTGTGTCTGACAGCGGCAGTCTGTGATGGGACACTGCCCAGAGAGATGTACTCCATGACTGACCCCTGAAGTGTGTTATGGCACCGTGGGGAGAGAGTTTTACTCTGAATCCGGGAGTGTGTGACGAGACGGTGTAGCGGGGGCATCACTCTGTGTCTGAATCCCAGAGTGAGGGATGGGACGGTGTTGAGGGAGCATCACTCTGTGCCTGCCTCCCGGAGTGTGTAATGGGATCGTAGAGAGAGAGCGTCTGCATCTGACTACAGACTAACTGTGTTAGGGGACAGTGCAGAGGTACGTTCATTCTATGTGACACCGGATTGTGTGATTGGATGTTGTGGAGCGACTCTGAACCCGTCAATGTGCCATGGGCGGAACTTCGCTTTGTGTGTGTGCACTGCTGAGCGTGATGGGACGGTTGAGAGAGAGCTTCACTCTGTGACTCGCCAGGCGGTGTGTGATGTACGGAGGGCGTATGGAGGGAGATGTACACTGTGATAGTCTCGGGAGTGTGTACTGGGATGATGTGAAGGCATCTTACCTCTGTGTCTGACCTCGGGACTGCGTGATTGGACGGTGTATAGGGAGCTTCGCTCGTTTTCTGACCCCTGTGTTGTGTGATGTCACCAGGTAGAAAGAGCATCATACCATGTCTGACCACGGGAGTATCCGGCGGGATCCTGCAGAGGGTGTTTCATTTCCTATCTGACCACGGGGAGTGGGTTGGGGTAGTGTGGAGGGAGGCTCACTGTGTTTTTGTCCGCAGGACTTCGTGATGGAAGAGCATGCAGGGAGCATCACTCCATGTTTAAACCAAGGAGTGTGTGATAGTGTGGTGGAGAGAAAGCTTCAGTCTGAGACTGACCCCGGTCTTGTGTGATGGGACAGTATGGTAGGAGAAATACTCTGTGTTTGACACTGGGAGAGTATGATGGGATCGTCAGACAATAGCTTCATTCTTCATCTGTCCCTGAGAGAGTGTGACGTGACGTTGTGGATTTAACTCAAATTTCTGTCTGCCCAATCAGGAATGTGTGTGACTGAATGGTCTGCAGGGACCTTCACTCTATAACTGAGACCGGGTGCCTGTGATGGGTCGCTGCCGAGGTTGTTTCTTTGCGATTATGGGGGGAAATTCACTCTGTATCTGATCTCGGGAGTGTGTGGTGGGACGGTGTGGAGGGAGATTCACACTGTGTCTGATCTCGGGAGAGAGTGGTGGGACGGTGGGTATGAGATTCACTCTGTGTCTGATCCCGGGAGTGTATGATGGGACGGTGAGGAGGGAGATTGACTCTGTGTCTGACCCCGGGAGTGTGTGATGGGACGGTGTGGAAGGAGATTCATTCTGTGTCTGACCCCGGTAGTGTGTGATGGGACGGTGTGGAGGGAGATTCACTCTGTGTCTGACGTCGGGAGAGAGTGGTGGGACGGTGGGTATGAGATTCACTCTGTGTCTGATCCCGGGAGTGTGTGATGGGACGGTGAGGAGGGAGATTGACTCTATGTCTGACCACGGGAGTGTGTGATGGTACGGTGTGGAGGGAGATTCACTCTATGTCTGATCTCGGGAGAGAGTGGTGGGACGGTGGGTATGAGATTCACTCTGTGTCTTATCCCGGGAGTGTGTGATGGGACGGTGTGGAGAGAGATTCACTCTGCGTCTGACCCCGGGAGTGAGTGATGGGACGATGTGGAGAGAGATTCACTCTGTATCTGACCCCGGGAGTGTGTGCTGGGTCGGTATGGAGGGAGATTCACACTATGTCTGATCCCGTGAGTGTGTGATGGGATGGTGCAGAGGGAGATTCACTCTGTGTCTGACCCCGGGAGTGTGTGATGGGACGGTGCGGAGGGAGATTCACTCTGTGTCTATCCGTAAGAGCGTGTGATTTGACAGTCTGTGCAGCGTGCAGTCTGAATCCATGAGTGTTTGACGGGGCCGTTACAAGAGAGAGCTTCACTTTGTGTCTGAACCCGGGTGTGCATGATGTAATAGTATAAGGGATTTCCACTGTATGTTTAATCCTGGATTCTGTGATGGGGCGGTGCTAAAGGAGAGTCCCTCAGTATCTGGCAACTGGTTGCGTGATTGAAAATTGCGGAGGGAGCTAATTCATATGTCTGACCCCGGGAGTGTGTGATGGGATGGTGTGGAGGGAGATTCACTCTGTGTCTGATCTCGGGAGTGTGTGGTGGGACGGTGTGGAGGGAGATTCACTCTCTGTCTAACCCCGGGAGTGTGTGCTGGGTCGGTATGGAGGGAGATTCACACTATGTCTGATCCCGTGAGTGTGTGATGGGATGGTGCAGAGGGAGATTCACTCTGTGTCTGACCCCGGGAGTGTGTGATGGGACGGTGCGGAGGGAGATTCACTCTGTGTCTATCCGTAAGAGCGTGTGATTTGACAGTCTGTGCAGCGTGCAGTCTGAATCCACGAGTGTGTGACGGGGCCGTTACAAGAGAGAGCTTCACTCTGTGTCTGAACCCGGGTGTGCATGATGTAATAGTATAAGGGATTTCCACTGTATGTTTAATCCTGGATTCTGTGATGGGGCGGTGCTAAAGGAGAGTCCCTCAGTATCTGACAACTGGTTGCGTGATTGAAAATTGCGGACGGAGCTAATTCATATGTCTGACCCCGGGAGTGTGTGATGGGATGGTGTGGAGGGAGATTCACTCTGTGTCTGATCTCGGGAGTGTGTGGTGGGACGGTGTGGAGGGAGATTCACTCTCTGTCTAACCCCGGGAGTATGTGTTGGGACGGTGTGGAGGGAGATTCACTCTGTGTCTGACCCCAGGAGTGAATGATTTAATAGTATAAGGGATTTCCACTGTATGTTTAATCCTGGATTCTGTGATGGGACAGTGCTAACGGAGAGTCCTTCAGTGTCTGGCAACTGGTTGCGTGATTGGAAATTGCGGAGGGAGGTAATTCATATGTCTCACCCCGGGAGTGTGTGACGGTACGGTAGGGAGTGAAATTCTATTTCTGTCTGTCCTTCAGGATCTCTGTGGTAGTATGGCGGAAAGGACCTTTTTACTGACAACTGAAGTTTGTGATGGGGCGGAATTGAGTAAACTACACCTGGTCAGGGGTCCCTCGAATGAGTAATTGGGTGCCGTGGCGGGAGTTTCAATCTGAGTCTGACAGCAGTTGAGTGTTATAGGACGGTGTAAACGAGCTTCAGTTTGATTCTGACGATGGAAACCTGTGATAGAACGGTGTGAGGGTAGTTTGTATTTGACCCCGGGAACGTATAATGGGGCAGGTTCGAGGGAGTCTCACCCTGTGTCTGAACCCGGGAGTGTGTGATGGGACAGTGTGGAGTGAGCTTTACTCTATGTCTGACACAGTGTGTTTGCGATGGGATGCTATGTAGGGAGCATCACTCTGGGTCCGACCACAGGAGTATGTGATTGGACGGTGTGGAGGAAGGTTCACTCTGTTTCTAACAGGAGTGTGTGCTGGGTAGGTCTGCTGGGAACACCACTGTGACCGACCCAAGGACTGTGTGATGGGACGGTGAGGAGGAATCCTCTTTCTATTTTTGACTCACAGCGGATGTAATGGACCGTACGCAGGGACATTCACTGTTTCTTCTTCCTATTTTCCAGAGCAAGCGTGCTCCCAGGACTGGATCAGAAATGAAGGCGGCTGTTATTTTATATCCACGTTTAAATTTCCCTACGATAAAGCGAGGCAGAATTGTTCGGACTCTGATTCTAAACTTCTTGAAATAAATTCAGCAGAAGAAGAGGTATGTGTCCGACCGAGGGAAGATATAAACACACCAGAGTGAAGCTCCCTCCACACCCTTTAATTTCACACTTCCGTGGTCAGACACAGAGTGAAGCTCCCTCCCTCTAGTCCCAGGACACACTCCCGGTGTCATAAACGGAGTGAATTTCCTTCACATCGTCCCGTCACACATTTTCGGGGTTGGACACAGAGTGAAGCTCCCTCCACACCGTCACATCACATATTCCCGTGCTCGTACACAGAGAGTTCCCTCCTTATGGTCTCATCACACACTCTTGGGGTCAGACACAGAGTGAACCTCCCTCCAACCTGTCCCATCACACACCTCCGCGGTCAGGCACGGAGTGAATCTCCCTCCACACCGTCCCGTCACACACTCTCGGGTTCAGACACAGAGTGAGGCTCCATCCACCCCGTGCCGTCACATTCTCCTGTGGTGAGACACAGAATTAAGCTCCTTCAATACCATCTCTTCAAACTCTCCAGGGGTCAGACAGAAAGGGATGCTCTTTAAATTTTGCTCGAATTCAGTCGTTAATGATACCAATTTTATTTCACAGAATTTTGTTGCCAAAGCTGTCCGCGACGAAGGTAGTTCATATTGGATTGGAAAATGCAAAGACGGGTGAGATTTGGGATCTTGCATGTTTCTGAGAGAAAGTGGGTTGTCGGATTGATACAGGCTGCGAGAGGCGAGTAGGCAGCGGATTTATTTTGTGGACTGGCACAGGCTGCGGGAAGGTTGTGTGCAGTGGGATCAGTTTGTGGTCACACACGAGTTGCTAAAGGGAGTTGGCATTGGTATGAATTGGCGGACTGAGAAGTGCTGTCGGGAGAGAGTGGGTAATCGGGGCA
Source organism: Hemitrygon akajei (assembly GCF_048418815.1). Taxonomy (NCBI): domain Eukaryota; kingdom Metazoa; phylum Chordata; class Chondrichthyes; order Myliobatiformes; family Dasyatidae; genus Hemitrygon; species Hemitrygon akajei. The sequence continues at coordinate 19,283,660 of NW_027331919.1, forward strand.
TTTTGGAGAGAGAGAAAATTCTGCGGTGAGAGAATGGGCAATTGGATTTGTTTCGGGATCGACACGGACTGTTGGTAGAGAGTGTGCAGTAAAACTAATATAACCATATAACAATTACAGCAGGGAAACAGGCCATCCCGGCGCTGCTAGTCCGTGCCGAAAGCTTAGTCTCACTTAGTTCCACCTACCTGCACTCAGCTCAGAACCCTCCATTCAATTCCTGTCCAAAATCTATTTTTTTAAAATGACAGAATCAAACTTGCCTCTACCACTTCTACTGGAAGCTCGTTCCACACAGCTACCATTCTCTGAGTAAAGAAGTGTTGCCCTTAAACGTTTGCCTGTTAATTCTCAACTCATGTCCTCTTCTTCGAATCTCCCATACTCTCAATGGAAAATGCCTGTCTACGTCAACTCTACCTATCCCCCTCATAATTTTAAATACCTCTATCAATTCCCCTCTCACCCTTCTATGCTCTAAAGAATAAAGACTTAACTTGTTCAACCTTTCTCTGCAACTTAGGTGCTGAAACACAGGTAACATTCCAATAAATCTCCTCTGTATTCCATCTATTTTGGTGACATCTTTCCTATAATTCGGTGACAGAACTGTACACAAAACTCCAAATTTGGCCTCACCAATGCCTTGTACAATTCTGACATTACATCCCAACTCCTGCACTCAATGCTCTGATTTATAAAGGCCAGCATACCGAAAGCTTTCTTCACCATCCTAGCATCATCTGCATATTTACCAATTCAGTTTACCACCCCATCATCCAGATCATTAATGTATATGACAAACAACATTGGGACTCAGTACAGATCCCTGAAGCACACCACTAGTCTCCGGCCTGCAACGTGAGCAACAGTTACCCACCACTATTCTCTGGCAACTCCCATCCAGCCACTGTTGAATCCATTTTACTACTTCAATACTAATACCTAACAATTGAAGCTTCCTAACTAACCTTCCGTGTGGAACCTTGTCAAAGGCCTTACTGAAGCCCTTATAGACAATTTCCACTGATTTTCCCTCGTCAGCTTTGCTCGTAACCCCTTCAAGAAATTCAATAAGATTTGTCAAACATGAGCTTCCAAGCACAAATCTACGTTGACTGCTTCTAAACTGACCCTGTCTATCCAGATAATTATATATACCATCTCGAAGACTACTTTCCATTAGTTTACCCACCACCGACCTCATACCTGCAAGCTGATAATTGCTAGGTTTACTCTTAGATTTCTATTTAAACAATGGAACCACATGAGAAATACGCCAATCCTCCGGCATTATCCCCGTTTTCTAATGACATTTGAAATATTTCTCTCAGAGTCCCTGCTATTTCTACACTAACTTATCAGGACCCGGAGACTTATCCACCTTTTGTATTCTTTAAAAGCTCCAGTACTTACTCTTCTTTAATCATCATAGCTTCCATAACTACCCTACTTGTTTGCCTTATTTTTATAATTCAATATCCTTCTCCTCAGTGAATAACGATGAACAGAAATTGGTCAAAATCTCCCCCATCTCTTTTGGCTCCACAAATAGCTGTCCACACTGATTCTCTAAGAGACGAACTTAATCCTTTACTATTCTTTTGCTATTAACATAACTGCAGAAACACTTTGGATTTATTTTCCTTACTTGCCAAAGCAACCTCATATATTCTATTAGCTTACTAATTTCTTTCTTGTTATTCTTTTTATATTCTTTATATTCTTCGAGCACCTCATTTATTCCATGCTGCCTATATTTATTGTAGATCTCTCTCTTTTTCCGAATGAGGTTTCCAATATCCCTTGAAAACCATGGCTCTCTCAAACTTTTAAACTTTCCTTTCAACCTAACAGGAACATAAAAATTTCTGTACCCTCAAATTTTCAACTTTAAATGGCCTCCATTTCTCTATTACGATCTTCCCATAAAACAAATCGTCCCAATCCACTCCATCTAAATCCATTCGCATCTCCTCAAAGTTGGACTTCCTCCAATCAAAAATCTCAACTCTAGGTCCAGTTCTATCTTTCTCCATAATTATATTCAAACTAATGGTATTGTGATCACTGGACCCGAAGTGATCCCCAAATCATAGCTCGGTCACCAGACCTATCTCATTCCCTAACAGGAGATAGAACACTGCCCCTTTTCCAGTTGGTACCTAAATGTATTTCTTAAAAAAAAATCCAGCACACATTTTACAAACTCCAAACCATCCAGCCCTTTAACAGAATCGGCTTCCCAGTCTATGTGTGGAAAATTAAAACCTCCCACAATCACTACAAATACCTGCTATCTCCTTACAAATTTGTTGCTCCAATTCTGGCTCCCAATTAGGTGGTCGGCAATTGTTACTACACCATTCCCATTCCTCAATTCCACACAGATTGTCTCCCGAGACGAACCCTCTAGTCTATCCTGCCTTGCCACCTCTGTAATATTTTCTTTGACAAGCAATACCACACCTCTCTCTCGTGCCCCTCGGATTCAATCACACCAGAATCATCTAAATCCACGAATATTTAGTTGCCAATCACACCCCTCCTGCAACCATTTTTTCACTAATTGCTACAACATCATATTTCCAGGTATCAATCCATACCATAAGCTCATCCAACTTTCTTACAATTCTGCCAGCATTAAAATAGATGCATTTAAGAAACACTCAACACTGAATGTTTAAGAAACATTTAATAAACACTGTTTATCCCTAACAGTGCAAACAACTTTATTATCTTTTTCTTCCTTCTCCCCTACATCTTTGGTCTGTGCGCTCCCCTTCTCTATCACCAGCTTATCCTCCCCACAGGCTGTCTACTAGCTTTCTCTATTTGTGAACTAACCTCCTTTCTCCTAGTTTCTGCAAATTGATTCCCATCCCCAGCCATTCTAGTTTAAAGTCTCCCCGGGAGCCTTAGCAAACCTCCCGGCCAGGATATTTGCCCCCCAGGATTCAAATGTAACCCGTCCTTTTTGTGCAGGTCACGCCAGCCCAAAAGAGGTCCCAGTAATCCAGAAACTTGAATCACTGTCCCCTCTCCAATACTTCCGCCACGCATTTATCCTCCAACTCATTCCATCCTTACTGTCACTGTCGCCTGACACAGGCAGTTTTCCCGAGATTCCTGCCTTTCCAGTCCTAGTTCTCAACTCTCCTCCTTTCTCCCTATCTTCGCCTTTCAGGACAATTTCACTTTTCCTGCCTATGTCATTGGTACCGATATGTACCACGACCTCTGGTGACTCACTATCCCACTTCAGGATATCCTGGTCGCGATCAGAAACATCTCGGACTCTGGAACGAGGGAGGCAAACTAACATCCGGGTCTCCTGACTGCGTCCACAGACTCGCCAATCCGACCCTCTAACTGTCGAGTCCCCCATTAATACTGCCTTCCTCTTCCTTTCCCTACCCTTCTGAACTACAGGGCCGGACTCTTTGAGCCGGTGGCAAGGCCACTGTCGTTTCCCCCAGGTAGATTTCTGCATCCCCCCCCCAACAGTACTCAAACTGGAGTATTTATTGTCAAGTAGTACAGCCACTGGGGTACCTAACTCTTCCCCTTCCCTCCACTAACCGTGACCCACCTGTCTGTCTCCCGTGGCCCTGGTGTGACCACCTGCCTGTAACTCATCTCTATCATCTCCTGCCTCTCCCGGACCAAACGAAAATCATGGAGCGACAGCTCCAGTTTCCTAACACGGTCCCTTAGGAGCTGCAGCTCGGCGCACCTGGCGCAGATGTACACGTCCCAGAGGCTGGTAGACTGTGAACACTGTGAACAACAAGCTGCCCTCACAATCATAATTCCTCCCTTTCCTCAAGTAGCAGGGAAAATTAAAAACTGAAACTACCTTGCTTCGCCCGATTCCGCCTAAGCCCGTTGAGGTAAATCCCTTAAGCCTTCACTCTGCTCCTGGCTCACACCGCTGCCCGCAAAACGACGCTGCCCGCCGTATCAGGCTGTGTTCCTTTCAAATCTTCCCCGCCTCACTGCCCATGGTCACACGCCTGCGCAGTCCCGCCTCTCTTAACTCCGATGAGAAGAAGAAAAAATCAAAATGGTTCCCGTCGCACTCCCGTTCTGATCCTCACACTTGCTTCTCCAAATGTGGAAACTGACATGGGCTGTGGGAAGAGAGGGCGATGTTGGAGTCTTTATGTGGTTTACGCAGATCTTTAGGGAGAAGGCGAGGCATTGAGATTATTTTGGGGACTCGCACGGGAACTTGGGGTGAGAGTGGGAAGTGCAAGTATTTTGGGGACTAGCACGGGACTGTGGGGAGAGAGTGGAGCTATGGAGCTGTTTTGGGAACTGACCCTTGTTGTGAGAGAGAGTGAGGCAGTGGGAACACTTTGGGGCCGCGCACATGTCTGTGGGGAGAGAATGAGGAAGGGTATACTTTGGGGACAGACACAGATCTGTGGGGAGAGAATGGTTCAGTGGGAGTACCCTGGGGACTGAGACAAGTCCGTGGGGAGAGCATGGGAAGCGGGAGATGCTTTGGTGATTGGCACAGGACTCTAAGAAGAAGGTTGAGCAGTGGGAATATTTCGGGGACCGGCACGGGGCTGTGGGGAGAGGGTCAGCCATTGGGTGTAGTTTGGACTGACACTGATCTGTGGGGTGGGAGTGGTGAGTGTGAGTACTTAGGCAGAAAGCACAGGCCTGTGGGGAGACAGTAAAGAAGTGGAAGCATTTTGAGGACTGACATGGGGCCTTGGAAGACATTGGCGCTGTGGGAATATTTTTGGGACTGACACAGGCCCGTGAGGAGAAGGTTGGATACTGTTATTATTCTGGTCTCTGACAACGATCTGTGGGTAGGGAATGGGGCAAGGGATTACATTGGTGACTGACACAGGGCTGTAGGGAGTGAGTGGGTCAGTGGGAGTATTCTGGAGACTGACACAGGGCTGTGCTCGGAAAGTGGGGTTGTTGGAGATTTTGCGTTGCCACAGGTCAGTGGCGAGGGAGGGTATCAGTGGTTTTGGGGACTGACTGCTGAAGGTGCGTTGAAATTGTTTACATCTCTTTGACAGGAAATTCGTTTCGAACGTCCTGTATCGGATGACCGGTGGAGTCCCCGAATGCGCTGAATGTACATATTACAGTGAGCTTAAACCTTGCGATCAGGTTCATACGCGCTTCATCTGTGAGAAGTCTGCACCTTTGTGCCGGGATATTTCTGAAGAGATCCGGGATCTCTGTCAACAACCAGTGGGAGCGACTTGAATATAATGATAGAACCCTCTTTCCCCTCCATTTCTCTTAACCACTCACACTACCCCTTCCGCGACGCTGCCCCTCACCCTTACCGAATTCGCCACTGACCTTCTATCGCAATGTTACTCACCATTTTGCCCTCTCTGTACCCTCGTCCCTCAAAAGTGTCGCTCTCATTCATCTCAACTCCCCACTCCTCTGTTTCATCCCCATTTTCCTCACCACGCTTTCTTGTCTCCATTTCCCCCAGTTTCCCTTCCTGTTCCCGGTCTCTCCCTCGATTCTCTACTCTGTCTCTGCCCAGTCTCCCCATCCCACTGTGTCCCTTTTATCTAACCCAACTCGCTTCCCGCTTCTGTCTTTAGCTACTCTCCCCTCAATCATGTGTGTTAATGTTCTCGATACCCCAGTCCTGGGGAAATAGAGTGCACGCATTCGCCTGATCGGTGTCCCTCGTGGTTTTGTACACCTCTGTATGGTCACCGAAAAATGCCTCAGAATTTCCAACCTCGCTCCATAACTCAGTCCCTCCTGTCCCGGCAGCATCCTCGGAAATCTCCCTCTGCAATCTTTCCAGTTCGTTGAGATTTTTCTTAGAGCAAGGCAAGCAGAACTGAACTCCATACTCCAAGTGCGGCCTGACCGACGTCATCTGCAACTGCAACGTGACCTCCGACCCCCGTACTCAGTGTCCTGACTGATGAAGGCCAGCGTGTCAAATGTCCTGTCCACCTGTATCGCATCTTTTCTACCGGATTCACGGTCTGTTTAATTATCTGTGACTTAGACCACCTAAGATTTCTTCTTTTGTAGTATCAGTAGGGCGCAAATATGTAAAATTAATGTCAATTGCACAAAAGCTAATAAATGCCGCAGAAATGTGGAGGCGGGCTGATGTCTTCAAGAATATGCTGGCGGAGGGGAAGAAGGTGTTCCTGGTTCGTTGAGTTTTCAGTCTCCTGTTCGTCGTCAACCCTCCTTCCCAGACAACCGTACTCGTCACCGTCATCCACGACTTCACCGACAGCCCTCCCCGTTTCCGCCACCGCCATCTTCTTCTACACACCATGTCTCCATCACCCCTCCGTCCCCTACACTGCATTCCATCTCCATTATCTCCTCCTTCCCCAACTCCTCTCCCCTTCTCCCTTACCCGCTCCATCCCCTGCAGGTCCTCCACGTTTCCATTAACACTCTCCCTCCTGTACAAGTCCCCGTCTCTCTGTTCATATGGAAATCTGTGGAGGACGGGATGAGTTGACGTCTGGTGTTACACCAGCCCCCTTCCACCGACTACCGATCTCACGGTTCTGAGCCTCTGCCGATCGTTTGATTCGATAACACTTTATCCCAGTGACCGCTATCTCACCACCACGTCCGTTCTCCGACCGAAACCAATCCCTCTTGCAATTCCCTCCTGTTCCCAGCACACCCTCTGATCACAAACACACGCACATTCTCCGAGCCTGCACACGATTCAAGACGACCTGAACGGCGGAGTTCTGGGGATTGGTGATCAGGAAGGAGTTTCGGAACATTGGAGTTTCTGAAGGGATTCAGGGGGAGTAAGTTTCTATTTGTGTCTGAACCCGGGTGTGTGCGAACGGACGGTCCGGAGAATGCGTCACCCAGTATCTAACTTCAGAAGAGTGTGATGTGACTGTGTGGAGGGAGATACACTCTGTGCCTGACCCCGGGAGTATATGATGGATCAGTGTGGAAGGAACTTCACGGTGTCTGAACCCGAGAGTGTGTGATGGGATGGTGTGGAGTGAGCTTTACCCAGTGTCTGACCCCGGAAGTGTCTGTTATGACGGTATGGAGGGAGATGCAGTCTGTTTCCGTCCTCCGGAGTGTGTGATGGGGCGTTGCGGAGGGATATTCAGTCTGTGTCTGAACCCAGGAGTGTTGGATGGGAAGGTGTGCAGAGATTTTCACTCACTCTGTGTGTGTGTGTATGTGTGTGTGTGTGTGTGTGTGTGTGTGTGTGTGTGTGTGTGTGTGTGTGTGTGTGTGTGTGTGTGTGTGAGAGAGAGAGAGAGTGTGTGCGAGTGTGTGCGTGTGTGTGAGTGTGTGTGCGTGTGTGCGTGTGTGTGTGTGTGTGTGTGTGTGTGTGTGTGTGTGTGTGTGTGTGTGTGTGTGTGTGTGTGTGTGTGTGTGTGTGTGAGTGATGAGCCAGATAATAGGGAAAGAGTTGCGGGAAATTGGATTTGAGTGGGTCAGAGGGTTTATCTCTTTGAATCTTCAAGGAGAAGATTCTTGGGTGAGAGATGGTACGGAACTGCTGATTGATTTGCTTTCCGTTTAATTATTGTTTCTTTTTTTATAATCGCAATGTCAAAGCAGTAGCAATGTCTGACAGGAGAGTTGAAAACTCCTTCGCGAGATGTGGGAAGGCAGGGAGATCTCAAGTGTTCCTGACAACTTCAGCTGTAGTAAGGCCATCCGGTACATTGCTGTACTCTGCGGTACAGAATTGGAACTGGAACTGGATGAACTCAGGATCATTCGGGAAGCTGAGGGGGTGATTGGGAGGACTTATAGAGAAGTATTTACCCCCAATGTGTAGGATACTGGAAACTGGGTGGCAGACAGGAAGTTGATAGTGGTTAAACAGTCAGAGCCATTGCAGTGTCCCCTTGTGGCCAACCCGCTCAATAACATGTAAATCACTTTGGATACTTCTGGATGAGAGGAGAGAGGAGCAAATGAACAAGCTGGGGTAAATCTCACCGGTCAGGTCTCTGGCACTGACTATGGTTCTGTGGCTCAGAAATGAATGGGGTAGGATATTGCGAGCTGTATCGATAGAGTTGTCTTGTTTAGGGGAGTGGAAAAAAAACTACTGTGGACGAGAACGAGATTCCTCGATGGTATGCGGTCGCCAGAATACAGGTAGGAAAAAGGAGCCGGTTCTGCAAACTTATGTATGTGCAGGTGTGGCCAAAATTAGAAAGAACATTCAGTTTAAAATGTGGCTGAAATATTAGGGTTGGAACGAGGTCTCCGGATCTGTGTATCACTGGGCTCTCTTCCTCGGGAGGTGCGACCTCTACAGACGAGACAGTTTCATTTCATTTCAATGCGATTCAATTTAAGATTATTTACAATTCCTTCACACATGACCGCCTCGGCCTAAATGCAAAACACAATACCATCTGTCAGACAAGGGAAAAAGCACATATAGTATGTATAAAATAGAACGATAGCAAGCATATGTAGGATATCAGTGAAATACTCTACAATTTATCTACATATATATATATATATATATATATATATATATATATATTATATATATAATCAGCTTGAGGTCCTAGGCACTTTAAAAGCCACCGAAATCTACAAACTACAACAACTGAGGTTTCCTTCCACCGAACGAACACTGGGGGCAGCAGAGAATCCCGCCTGGAGGCCGCGCTGCTCCGCCCCTCGTTGTGCAGCTCCTTCATTTGCTCCGCCATCGGGCAACTCTCTCAGTTTACACCTGAACCGAAGTGGAACTAATATCCCAGCGGGAAGGTTTGCCATTAGAAAATGTGGTCGTTGTGGTGCTTAATAATGTTGCAGTAGGATGATAATCAATTGTTTGAGTCATTGTTGGGACAGATGTTGTTAAGACCTCAGATAGAGCAAAATGTTGAGCCCGCTGTGTCTCGTGTTCTAAGCTGCGTCCATTTCAAAGCAGTAAGTATTGTACGAAAGGCGGAGGAGCTCAGGGTAGGGGCCAACCACTGGAAGCATGATAGTTTAGCCATTAGTAAGACTTGGTTGTTGGACGGGCAGGTTTGTTAGCTCAACCTTTCAGTTTACCGCTGTTTCAGCCGTGCTACTGTATATATAATTTAGGCTGAGGAGAGGTTTTAAAGGTGGAAATGAGGAATAAGAAAATTATGCACTCGTTCAGAGGGCTACATTATCGACCACCAAACAGTCTGGGGATTTAGAGGAACAAACCTGTGGAGAGTTCCGAGTCTGTTGTAAGAGACATCAGGTTGTGACATCGGGTGAGTTTAACATTCCTGGTATTGACTGTGAGCCTCATTCTGTGAAAGGACCACTGGGATAGTTTCCTTAATCAGTTAAGAAATGTTCCTTAATGAGCAGATAGAAAGTCCCAATGAGAGAGTGCAATACCTGATCTCATCCTATCGAATGGGACAAGCCAGGGGACAGAAGTTTGTGTCGGGGATCACTTTGCGTCTAGTGATGGTAACGCCTTTACATACAATGTAATTATTGAAAAGAATAGGTGTAACTTCGAGTTAAGACTCGTTGTTGAAGTTTATAACAACACGAGAGGCAAGTAGACGAGATAGCATGTATACTTTACCCCGGGTGGAAATGTCTAGTATCAGAAGACCTGCATTAAGGTGAAAGAGGGCAGGTTCACAGGACATCAGTTTGACAAGTTTTAGTTGACTCAAAGTTTGGCGGGTGATTGGAAAGTTCTGGCAGCGCTGCTGCAGGGAATGGAGGGAGACGGATGTTGTGTCGGCAGAAGGAATTCAGTTTAATTGGTATATCACAACTCTTGGGCCGAAGGGTCTGCTCTGTTGTGTGATTTACGTTCTCTGCTCTGCAGAAAGAGCAGAGTGATTTGAGCTCATCGGCTGGGAAGAGCAGAGGCTTGGGCAGAACAAGGAAATCGACGATTTATTGACAAACAGAGGGAACGGCCAATTCACTGATGGTATAGTCCGTGAAAAAGACACACACCGACGCCATCTTCAAAGGGACACTGAAAAACCCCTTACAGCATTTCTGTGTCACCGACACAACCCTCGTCGAGATACAAACACGCCCCTCATAGTGACACCCACACACTAACAGACACTGCACTGCAACAAGGAAACTTCCTCGCTGTGTTCATAACACCTTCCCTCTACAAATTCCCTCCCCAAATCCGTAAAACACTCCCTCTCCAACACTACTCCTCGTGCCAGTCATACATTCCCTCCATAACACCACACCGTCACCCGTCCCTCCCTTACAATCTACCCCGTCTCCGTGACACAGTCCCTACATTGCACACATTCTCCGGCTGGGTCATCTACATCATTCACTACGTCCCTCCCCTTCCGCGTGATCCACCCCATCACTTAAACCCGAACCCGTCTTCGTCAACCTCTCCTTTACCTGCACTACTCCCTGTCTCTGTCACACACTCCTTACACATTATCAACTCACTTTCAGTAGCCCCCTACCCTTACAGGCTACCACGTCTCCGTGACCTATTCCCTCCCCTGCACACGTCCCGTCTCCGTTATCCCCTACCTTCCTGTGGCACCTCCCACGTCTCCGTTACCTCCTCAATCCCCTAAAACTATCCCCATCTCGGTCGCCGCCCCATTCGCCTCCCTTACTGCATTCACAGGCAATTGTGGGGTCTATGAGGGAGAGATGACGTCTGTTGCTACACCTCCTGCCTTTCAGCGGATATCTCTCACCCTTAGCAAAAGTTATATTACTGTGGATACTGTCGGAGAGGTGACCTAATGATGGAAAATGGCAGTGGGATCTTTCAAGGAGGGTGTGACATCTACAGGCGAGACTGTTTCACCGCATTTCAATTCAACTCAATTTAAGCTTTAGACATCAGAAAGCGGAATCAATTAAAGGAGGAGGGGTGAAAATCCTAGGCAGAGAAAATGTCACCGCCCTGCTCAGTCACGACAGACATGAAAACTCGTCTAAGTGAGGCCCTATGGGTGGAAATGAGGAATAAAAAATAAATGACCATTTCCTTGGGGCTAAATTCTATATTATTACGAGAGACACAGATAGACCAGACAACCGGTAAATTTTCCTGGAGCGGCGTAGTGTGGAAGGTGGACAGATACAGGTCTTTCTCATTTCGAAAGACATAGACAGACGATATTACCTGTACATTTCTCCCCTAGGATAGAAATTTCGAATGCAGCAGACTTTAAGGTGAGAAGAGTTTAAGGAGAGATGGGGTATGCTTATATGAGCTGTGATGGGCAAGGTCTTGTTTACACAGACAGCGTGGGTGACTGGAGTGCGCTGCCAGGATTTGTGGGTGAGACAGATCGATAGAGGGGTTTAATTGCTTCTTTGACAGGCGCGTGGATGTACAGGGAATGGAGGGAGATGGACATTGTGATGCCAGAGAGGATTTCATTCAACTCTCCCCACCCTCTCAGATTCAGCCCGCAGCCATGGAGGGGAGAGTTCGCCATGACAGAGCTGGTTGGGGAGAGGGACGTTAGAGGGGCTCGTTCACTGCCTATATCGAGACGTCGTTCCCTAAGTTTCTCAATGCAGCCTCATATTCCTTCAGCTACCCTGCCCCCTGAATTTCCCATCCCATGAGTTCAAAACACTTCTTGCCCCTCTTGTAGAGCCAGTGAAACGTCTCCATCGATCTGCCCTCCCCACCGTCTCTGGTAGCACAGTACAATCACCCACCAGTCTCTGTGTGAATAAAAAACTTGCCAACCTCATCTCCTTTGAACTTACCCCTCTCACCTTAATGCATGCTCTGTGGTATGAGACATCTTCATCCTGGGGTAGAAACACCCGCTGTCTGTTCCATCCGTGTCGCTTGTCGCGATATAATCATCTACCAGTTGTCCCCTCAGCCTTCGCCGCTACAGACAAAAATTCCGGCTACTGCCCACAGATAGTGCTCTGCATTCCGGGCAGCATCCTAATGAATCCCTTCAGGATCCTCTCCAAAGACCCCCACACATTTCCTTTATCAGAACGTCAGAAATTAATCAGCGAGCTCCGAAACTTCAAACCCAGTCCCAACTGCTATCTGTTCCGCCCCGGGGTTTCCCGGCACTCTTCCCCATTCACAGTGTGTGAACCCCAATCCTCTACATTAAAGTCCCTCTCTCCTTCAACACCTCCCATTATTAAATTACGGGCCCTTCCCTTCCACACTGAGGTTAAACAGCGACTGGGCTCCAACGTAGCAGGTACATCTTTGCCAGAAAACAGCCTGGCCGAATCCGCACTTGCCAGATCATTCCGGACCCCAATAAAGTCGGCCTTCATTCAATTTAGAAACTAAACCCGGTCAGAAATATCCTTTTCCATAATTAACTTGTATCTAATGCCATTATCATCAACAGATGATAATGTGGTCGCCTGCACAAACTTCTTTCCCCTGCCTCCTCCCATTCTATCGCACCCTCCCGTTGGGAATTTTTACCTACTGATTAGGGAACTATTTGACAATCCATCCCACTGGTCCTTTCACAGTATGGGACTCACAGTCAATACCGAGAAGTAAAATCACCGAATATCACAACCTAACGTTTCTTTACAGATTTGTTCCTCTGAATCCCCGGGACTATTCGGTGATTTACAATATAATATATAATACAATTTATAATATAATATAATGTATTTATAATTTATAATATTTATAATATCGCTCCATTATTCCTCAGTTCCTCCCAAAAAACCTCACCGGGACGGGTTCCCCAGTCTGTCCTGGCTGAGCACCGCCGTGACATTTTTCCTGACTGCAAAGTTGCCTCTCACGTTTGCATCATTTGCGCATTAGCACGACAAGGATAGCCGAATCCCGGAGTATCAAGCGAACGGTCCTGCCTCTCCTGCAACAAGGTCTCACTATTGGCTGCAATATCATACTTCCAGACATTGGCCACTGTCCTGAGCTCATCCGCCTTTCGTACAATATTTCCTGCATTGAGAGGCACGCAGCTCAGAACATGGGTCCCAGCTGGTTCAATCTTTTTCTTCCTGAATTTGTCTGAGGTCTTAACTACATCTGTCCAACAAGCTTTCTTCTATCTGTGATGGCATTACAGTTTTCATCCCCCTGCATCTCTAGTTTAATGTCCACCCCATCCCTCTTTTATGGCAAATATTCCCGCTGAGATATTATTTCCACTCAAGTTGATGTGTAAACTGTGAGAGCCTTTAGCTGGCAGAGGAAGTGAAGGAGCTGCGCACGGCAGGCAGGTTTGGCGTGGCCTCCAGGCAGGAGTCTGTGCTGCCCCCCAGTGTTCGCTCGATAGAAGACAGGCTCTGTTGTGGTCAACTGCAGATATCTGAGGTATTCAGTTAACCCAGGGCCTCAAGATGCGTTGGTATTTTTCTCTTTTATCCATAATATTTGTGTTTTGTTCCGTGTTTGAATGTTTTGCACCTTGTTTCTGGAGTAACGCTGTCACCTTTGGATTCATGGATGGTCATATGTCGTCCTGACCTGGGCGACATACCTCGACTTCATCATTTTAACCTGTTCTCCCGCCCAGAGCATATAAACTGGTGAACCTGTTATTGAGCCGCTTGGCCACAGGGGGACGCTGTACTGTGCCTGGAAGTTTAACCCCTTTGAATCTCCGGACAGTCACCCAGTTTCCTGCGAACTGAACATTCGGTCTATTTTCCTCCCAATATGACCTGACAGAGAGTCATCGTATAACGACAAGATGATGAGAGGCATTGATCGTGTGGATAGTCAGAGGCTTTTTCCCGGGGCTGAAATGGTTGCCACTAGAGTACACAGGTTTAAAGTGTTGGGAAGTAGGTTCAGAGGAGATTTCAGGGGTAAGTTTTTTTCTCAGAGAGTGGTGAGTGCGTGGAATGGGCTGTCGGTAACGGTGGTGGAGGCGGATACGATAGCGTCTTTTAAGAGGCTTTTAGATAGGTACATGAAGCTTAGAAAAATAGAGGGTTATCGGTAAGCCTCGTAATGTTTTTTAGGTAGGGACGTGTTCGGCACAACATTGTGGGCCGAAGGGCCTGCATTGTGCTGTAGGTTTTCTATGTTCCTATGTTTCTATCTTTATTTTCTCTTGCTGATGAACCCGCCTTGCGGATCGGTTGTTGTTCAAACAAACGCGAGGCACTGGTTTATAATCCACACATTTCCCGTTCCCGAACTCTGATCGGAGGCTGTCCGAAGTGGAAAATATATATGAGTCTCTGACACCGTCAGTCAGACCCTGAGCGAGACTCCTCCATAGCATCCCATCATACACACCCGGAGTCAGACGCTGAGTGAAGCTCCCTCACCAACATTACATCACACGTTCGGGGTCAGACAAGGAGTGGAATTCCCTCCACGCTGTCCCAACGTTTTGGAAAAGGAGTGATGCTTCCACTCACAGTCGTATAACGCATTTCCGGAGTCAACATTGAATGAAGCTCCCTCCCCAAAGTCCCATCACACATTATGCCATCCCAGTCGTCTGGAATTCTGTCCCGGACACTGTGAGTGCGCGTGATAGGATGTGGATTATTCAGCGCGCACGTGCTCCCAGTTTCAATCACCGACTCCAAATCCCGGGCTGGTGTCCGTCCCTCTGCAACGGGATGATAGACTCCCTCATCCGGAAACCACAGTCGGTAGCAACGTTACCGAGCGACAGGTTTTGCTGAGGAAGCAGGGGGGCTGCAGAAGAGCTCAGAGAGATTAGGAGAATGGTAATATACGCGGCAGATAGAATACCGTGCCGGGAATTGTTTGGACAAGCAATTAAAAAAATAAATAAAAACGTAGACTATTTTCTAAATGGAGAGAAAAAGATATTTGCGGTGCATCAGGATTTGGGAGACTTCGTATAGCTTTCCCAGAAGTTTAACCTGCAGCTTGAGCCGGTGGTGATGAAGGCTAATGCGATGACAGCATTCATTTCGAGGGACTGTGACGTAAAAGCAAGGACGTCATTCTCAGGCTTAATACGTCACCGTTGAGGTCAAATTTGGAGTTTTGTGAGCAGGGTTTCTATCGCTTATCTCACAGGGGATGTGAGACATTGGGGAGGGTTCACGGGAATGAAAACGGGATTGGACGTCGTATTATAGGAGGAGTATTTGACAGCTCCGGGAGTCACAACACCCACACACAGCGATTCAGGAACAGCTTCTTCCCCTGCGCCATCACATCTTTCAACGCGTCAGTACTAAATCGACATTTCTGCGGTGTTTATTAATATTTGTAATTTACATTAATTGTACATCTTTGTTCCGTACTGATGCTTCAAAAGAACAAATCCCTGGGGTTATAAGCTTCAGATAATAATTGAAATAGCGATTTCTGTGGAAAACATCCGACAAGGTGGACAGGACACGTAGCACGCTGGCCCTCACCAATCAGGGCACTGAGTACAGGACTCTGGAGGTGACGCTGCCGTGGTACAATAAGTCGGTGAGGCCGCCCTGCTTTACGAAAAATGCCACTGAACTGGATATATTGTACAGGGAGTTCTACGGGGATATTGCGGGAACTCGGAGGACTGAGTTATGATGGGAGGGAAGGAAGATTGGCACTTAATTCCCTGGAGAGTAATTATAACCTTACAGAGTTCCATAAACCCGAGAGGGGCACAGACAGAGCGAATGCGCACAGACTTTCACCCAGGGTTGGGTTAGCGAGAACCAGACCGCACAGGATTGACGTGAGAGTCAGTGGAAAACAGAAAGAGAGAGAGAGAGAGAGAGAGAGAGAGAGAGAGAGAGAGAGAGAGAGAGAGAGAGAGAGAGAGAGAGAGAGAGAGAGAGAGAGAGAGAGAGAGAGAGAGAGAGAGAGAGAGAGAGAGATATCAGGGAGACGGAGGGTTTAGAGAGAACGGGGAGGGGAGATATAGAGTTCCTGAGGAGGGAAGGGGAGATAGGTGAAAGAAGAGTGCCGAGGGAGCAGAGAAAGTGCGGGCGGAGAAAGTTGGAGGGATTAAGGGGAGCTGAGGGGTAGAGAGGACGGTAGAGGGAACTAGGAAGAGCGGGACGGGGAGAGTGGAGAACGAAGGGGATAGACGGCGAGAGGGGTTTGTCGGTGTCTGGTGGGGAGCATATGGTTGCGACAAGAGGAAGAGATGTGGGTGGGAGGGCAGACAGGGTGCAGAGAGAATTTGACAGGATTTAGGAGCGACAGTGAAGGGGAGAAAATGAGGAGAAAATGGGGGGTAGTCACCAGATTCATGTCGACTCCACTGGCTGTTGACAGAGACCCTGGATCTTTTCAGGAACATCCGGGAACAAAGGTGCCGACTTCTCACAGATGAAACGCCGATCACTATCACAAGGGTTATACATTCCGCACTGACTGCAGGCGGGCATCGCAGAGGACACCTTGTACAGGAGACTCTGACCCACATTCCTATCCAGGAGGGTTTGAACAATTTCAACAGAGAAAAAAACAGCTTCAGTAGAGAACCTGAGCGGAGTCCGTCCCCAAGCTAATCCCATGAATTCGATCTCTCCTAATTGTCTGTGTGAGTCCCCGAACTAATCCCATTCAACCACTCTCCCCCCACGGCAGTGCCAGTACCCAGGCAGACACTACGGCCCCAATGTCTCCCCATAATCCTGTGTCAGTTCCCTAACTAATCGTACTGACCCAATGTCTCCCCAGAATCCCGTATCCCCCAAACTAATCCCACCGAACCGCTTTCTTACTAATCGAACAGGCCGACCCTCCCCACTCTGATCTGTTTCAGTCCCCGAACAAACCCCACTGTCCCACCGTTTCCCCACAGAGTTATGGCTGACCCGACATGAATCCCACTGTTCCACCCTCTTCCCTCAGTCCTGTGTGGTTCCAGGTTCATCTCGTTGCCCCTTCCTCTACCCAGAGCTTCGTGTCTGAATCCCAACATATCCCACTACACCGCGCTCTCCCCACCGCCTCTGGTCCGCCTCCAGGCTTATACCACTGGCACCCTCTGTCCCCCACATCCTTGCGTCAGTTCGCAAACTAATCCCGTTAACCCACTGTGTGCCAACGCCCTGTATCGGTCTCCAAACTAATCCAGTTGTCCTACTCTCTCCCCTCAGATCCATGTCACTCACTGAACTAATCCCACTGTTGCTCCCTCTCCTCACAGCCCGGCGACTATCTCCAAAATAATCCCACTGCACCGCGCTCTCCTCTCTGACATGCGTCAGTACCAAAATAATCCCTGTCACTGATCTCTCCCCACTGCCTGTTTCCGAAATATTCCCACTTCCTTGTTCTTCCCCGACAGACACGTGTCGGCCCCAAATTGTTCCCATTGTACCACCATACCCTCTACCACGTACAGTCTACAAACAAATCACAATGCCTCTCCCTTTTACGACAAAACTACTTCAGTCCGTAAACTAATCCCATATTCTCCCGTCAGGACGATGTCAACAACCAATCTTCACCCCACAGATTAGTGATAATCTCACCCGTTTTCGCATTTTTCAATCCAGTAAGCAAAGTTGTTGTCCAGAAGATTGTCGGATGCAAAGCGCTGTGAAGTTAAATTTACTTGATTAATGCCAAGAATTGAAAACTATCTACGTACCTTCCTTCTATTGATTATAACAGGATACTGTGATGGGACGGTGTGGAGGGAGATTCACTCTGAGTCTGACCCCGGGAGTGTGTGACGGGACGGTGTGGAGGAAGCTTCACTCTATGTCTGACCCCGTGAGTGTGTGATGGGACGGTGTGGAGGGAGGTTCACTCTGTCTCTAACCCCGGGAGTGTGTGATGATTCCTATGTTACTGTGGGATCTTCTCGTGCTGTGACACATACCGCTTCATCACTTGAATTGATTTCCATCAGCCTTGAATGACGGTTTGAACATTCTTGAATCGCTTTTTGGAAAGATGTTTCTATCGTGGATACGTAATAACTCCGGTCTTTATTTGTGACCCAGTTCTTGGAACACGTTTGCTCTGAAAATCAAGGACAAGGAACAGTGAGACAAAGAGTGAATCTCCCTTCACACTTCCCCATTACACACACCCGGTGTGACACACAGAGTGAAATTCCCTGCACGCGGTCCCATCACGCACAGCTGAGGTCAGGCACAGAGTGAATATCCCTCTGCAACATCCCATCGTAAATTAACAAGGATCAGACACAGTGAGGTTCCCTCCACACCATCCATCACACACTCCTGGGGTCAAGACACAGAGTGAATAGAACATAGAATAATTCAGCACAGTACAGGCCCTGTGGCCCACAATGTTGCGCCGACACTTAAACCCTGCCTCCCATATAACTCCCCCCCCCCCACCATAATTTCCTCATGAACCTGTCTAGTAGTCTCTTAAATTTCATTAGTGTATCTACCTCCAACACAGAATCAGGCAGTGCATTCCACGCACCAAACACTCTGTGAGTGAAAAACCTTCCTCTAATACCCCCCTTGAATTTCCCACCCATTACCTTAACGCCATGTCCTCTTGTGTTGAGCAATGGTGCCCTGGGGAAGATGCGCTGGCCAGCCACTCTATCTATTGCACTTAATAATTTGTTTACCTCTGTCATGTCTCCTCTTCAGGCATGCGTCACCGTTCCCTGTGTCAGACACACGCATGACCCCACACCCAATACCTCTCACCCACACCCCCTCTTCCCGCCATAGCTTCTCATCCCATGCGCACTGGGTCAAACACCGAATTCAATCATACATACACGGGGTGAAACACAAATTTAAGATATCTGCACCGTCCGATCTCACACTAGCACGGTCAGACGCAGATTGAATCTCCCGCTGCACTGACCCATCAGACACTCCAGGCGTCAGACGTGGAGTGAAGCTCCGTGCTCACTGTCTTTTATAAACGCCCGGGGTCAGACGTGGAGTGAAGATCCGTGCACACTGCCTTTTATTAACGCCCAGGCGTCAGACATGGAGTGAAGCTCCGTGCACACTGCTTTTTATAAACACCCGGGGTCAGACGTGCAGTGAAGCTCCGTGCACACTGACTTTTATAAACACCCGGGGTCAGACGTGGAGTGAAGCTCGGTGCACACTGCCTTTTATAAACGCCCGGGGTCAGACGTGGAGTGAAGCTCCATGCACACTGCCTTTTATAAACGCCCGGGGTCAGACGTGGAGTGAAGCTCCGTGCACACTGCCTTTTATAAACGCCCGGGGTCAGACGTGGAGTGAAGCTCCGTGCACACTGCCTTTTATAAACGCCCGGGGTCAGACGTGGAGTGAAGCTCCGTGCACACTGCCTTTTATAAACGCCCGGGGTCAGACGTGGAGTGAAGCTCCGTGCACACTGCATTTTATAAACGCTCGGGGTCAGACGTGGAGTGAAGCTCCGTGCACACTGCCTTTTATATACGCCCGGGGTCAGACGTGGAGTGAAGCTCCGTGCACACTGCCTTTTATAAACGCTCGGGGTCAGACGTGGAGTGAAGCTCCGTGCACACTGACTTTTATAAACCCCCGGGGTCAGACGTGGAGTGAAGCTCCGTGCACACTGCCTTTTATAAACGCCCGGGGTCAGACGTGGAGTGAAGCTCCGTGCACACTGCCTTTTATAAACGCCCGGGGTCAGACGTGGAGTGAAGCTCCGTGCACACTGCCTTTTATAAACGCCCGGGGTCAGACGTGGAGTGAAGCTCCGTGCACACTGCCTTTTATAAACGCCCGGGGTCAGACGTGGAGTGAAGCTCCGTGCACACTGCCTTTTATAAACGCTCGGGGTCAGACGTGGAGTGAAGCTCCGTGCACACTGCCTTTTATAAACGCCCGGGGTCAGACGTGGAGTGAAGCTCCGTGCACACTGCCTTTTATAAACGCCCGGGGTCAGACGTGGAGTGAAGCTCCGTGCACACTGCCTTTTATAAACGCCCGGGGTCAGACGTGGAGTGAAGCTCCGTACACACTGCCTTTTATATACGCCCGGGGTCAGACGTGGAGTGAAGCTCCGTGCACACTGCCTTTTATAAACGCTCGGGGTCAGACGTGGAGTGAAGCTCCGTGCACACTGACTTTTATAAACGCCCGGGGTCAGACGTGGAGTGAAGCTCCGTGCACACTGCCTTTTATAAACGCCCGGGGTCAGACGTGGAGTGAAGCTCCGTGCACACTGCCTTTTATAAACGCTCGGGGTCAGACGTGGAGTGAAGCTCCGTGCACACTGCCTTTTATATACGCCCGGGGTCAGACGTGGAGTGAAGCTCCGTGCACACTGCCTTTTATAAACGCTCGGGGTCAGACGTGGATTGAAGCTCCGTGCACACTGACTTTTATAAACCCCCGGGGTCAGACGTGGAGTGAAGCTCCGTGCACACTGCCTTTTATAAACGCCCGGGGTCAGACGTGGAGTGAAGCTCCGTGCACACTGCCTTTTATAAACGCCCGGGGTCAGACGTGGAGTGAAGCTCCGTGCACACTGCCTTTTATAAACGCCCGGGGTCAGACGTGGAGTGAAGCTCCGTGCACACTGCCTTTTATAAACGCCCGGGGTCAGACGTGGAGTGAAGCTCCGTGCACACTGCCTTTTATAAACGCTCGGGGTCAGACGTGGAGTGAAGCTCCGTGCACACTGCCTTTTATAAACGCCCGGGGTCAGACGTGGAGTGAAGCTCCGTGCACACTGCCTTTTATAAACGCCCGGGGTCAGACGTGGAGTGAAGCTCCGTACACACTGCCTTTTATATACGCCCGGGGTCAGACGTGGAGTGAAGCTCCGTGCACACTGCCTTTTATAAACGCTCGGGGTCAGACGTGGAGTGAAGCTCCGTGCACACTGACTTTTATAAACGCCCGGGGTCAGACGTGGAGTGAAGCTCCGTGCACACTGCCTTTTATAAACGCCCGGGGTCAGACGTGGAGTGAAGCTCCGTGCACACTGCCTTTTATAAACGCTCGGGGTCAGACGTGGAGTGAAGCTCCGTGCACACTGCCTTTTATATACGCCCGGGGTCAGACGTGGAGTGAAGCTCCGTGCACACTGCCTTTTATAAATGCTCGGGGTCAGACGTGGAGTGAAGCTCCGTGCACACTGCCTTTTATAAACGCCCGGGGTCAGACGTGGAGTGAAGCTTCCTGCACACTGCCTTTTATAAACGCCCGGGGTCAGACGTGGAGTGAAGCTCCGTGCACACTGCCTTTTATAAACGCCCGGGGTCAGACGTGGAGTGAAGCTCCGTGCACACTGCCTTTTATAAACCCCCGGGGTCAGACGTGGAGTGAAGCTCCGTGCACACTGCCTTTTATAAACGCCCGGGGTCAGACGTGGAGTGAAGCTCCGTGCACACTGCCTTTTATAAACGCCCGGGGTCAGACGTGGAGTGAAGTTCCGTGCACACTGCCTTTTATAAACGCCCCGGGTCAGACGTGGAGTGAAGCTCCGTGCACACTGCCTTTTATAAACGCCCGGTGTCAGACGTGGAGTGAAGCTCCGTGCACACTGCCTTTTATAAACTCCCGGGGTCAGACATGGAGTGAAGCTCCATGCACACTGCTTTTTATAAACGCACGGGGTCAGACGTGGAGTGAAACTCCGTGTACACTGCCTTTTATAAACGCCCGGTTTCAGACGTGGAGTGCAGCTCCGTGCACACTGCCTTTTATAAACGCCCGGGGTCAGACGTGGAGTGAAGCTCCATGCACACTGTCTTTTATAAACGCCCGGGGTCAGACGTGGAGTGAAGCTCCATGCACACTGTCTTTTATAAACGCCCGGGGTCAGATGTTGAGTGATGCTCCGTGCACACTGTCTTTTATAAACGTCCGGGGTCAGACGTGGACTGATGCTCCGTGCACACTGCCTTTTATAAACGCCCGGGGTCAGACGTGGAGTGAAGCTCCGTGCACACTGCCTTTTATAAATGCCCGGGGTCAGACGTGGAGTAAAGCTCCGTGCACACTGTCTTTTATAAACACCCGGGGTCGGACGTGGAGTGAAGCTCCGTGCACAATGTCTTTTATAAACGCCCGGGGTCAGACGTGGAGTGAAGCTCCGTGCACACTGCCTTTTATAAAAGCCCGGGGTCAGACGTGGAGTGAAGCTCCGTGCACACCGCCTTTTATAAACGCCCTGGGTCAGACGTGGAGTGAAGCTCCGTGCACACTGCCTTTTATAAACGCCCGGGGTCAGACGTGGAGTGAAGCTCCGTGCACACCGCCTTTTATAAACGCCCGGGGTCAGACGTGGAGTGAAGCTCCGTGCACACTGCCTTTCATAAACGCCCGGGGTCAGACGTGGAGTGAAGCTCCGTGCACACTGCCTTTGATAAACGCCCAGGGTCAGACGTGGAGTGAAGCTCCGTGCACACTGCCTTTTATAAACGCCCGGGGTCAGACGTGGTGTGAAGCTCCGTGCACACTGTCTTTTATAAACGCCCGGGGTCAGACGTGGAGTGAAGCTCCGTGCACACTGCCTTTTATAAACGCCCGGTGTCAGACGTGGAGTGAATCTCCGTGCACACTGCCTTTTATAAACGCCCGGGATCAGACGTGGAGTGAAGCTCCGTGCACACTATCTTTGATAAACTCCCGGGGTCAGACGTGGAGTGAGGCTCCGTGCACACTGACTTTTATAAACGCCCGGGGTCAGACGTGGAGTGAAGCTCCGCGCACACTGCCTTTTATAAACGCCCGCAGTCAGACGTGGTGTGAAGCTCCGTGCACACTTCCTTTTATAAACGCCCGGGGTCGGACGTGGAGTGAAGCTCCATACAGACTGCCTTTTATAAACGCCCGGGGTCAGACGTGGAGTGAAGCTGCGTGCACACTGCCTTTTATAAACGCCCGGGGTCAGACGTGGAGTGAAGCTCCGTGCACACTGCCTTTTATAAACGCCCGGGGTCAGACGTGGAGTGAAGCTCCGTGCACACTGCCTTTTATAAACGCCCGGTGTCAGACGTGGAGTGAAGCTCGGTGCACACTGCCTTTTATAAACTCCCGGGGTCAGACATGGAGTGAAGCTCCATGCACACTGCTTTTTATAAACGCCCGGGGTCAGACGTGGAGTGAAGCTCCGTGTACACTGCCTTTTATAAACGCCCGGTTTCAGACGTGGAGTGCAGCTCCGTGCACACTGCCTTTTATAAACGCCCGGGGTCAGACGTGGAGTGAAGCTCCATGCACACTGTCTTTTATAAACGCCCGGGGTCAGACGTGGAGTGAAGCTCCATGCACACTGTCTTTTATAAACGCCCGGGGTCAGATGTGGAGTGATGCTCCGTCCACACTGCCTTTTATAAACGCCCGGGGTCAGACGTGGAGTGAAGTTCCGTGCACACTGTCTTTTATAAACGTCCGGGGTCAGACGTGGAGTGATGCTCCGTGCACACTGCCTTTTATAAACGCCCGGGGTCAGTCGTGGAGTGAAGCTCCGTGCACACCGCCTTTTATAAATGCCCGGGGTCAGACGTGGAGTAAAGCTCCGTGCACACTGTCTTTTATAAACACCCGGGGTCAGACGTGGAGTGAAGCTCCGTGCACAATGTCTTTTATAAACGCCCGGGGTCAGACGTGGAGTGAAGCTCCGTGCACACTGCCTTTTATAAACGCCCGGGGTCAGACGTGGAGTGAAGCTCCGTGCACACCGCCTTTTATAAACGCCCTGGGTCAGACGTGGAGTGAAGCTCCGTGCACACTGCCTTTTATAAACGCCCGGGGTCAGACGTGGAGTGAAGCTCCGTGCACACTGCCTTTTATTAACGCCCAGGCGTCAGACATGGAGTGAAGCTCCGTGCACACTGCTTTTTATAAACACCCGGGGTCAGACGTGCAGTGAAGCTCCGTGCACACTGACTTTTATAAACACCCGGGGTCAGACGTGGAGTGAAGCTCCGTGCACACTGCCTTTTATAAACGCCCGGGGTCAGACGTGGAGTGAAGCTCCATGCACACTGCCTTTTATAAACGCCCGGGGTCAGACGTGGAGTGAAGCTCCGTGCACACTGCCTTTTATAAACGCCCGGGGTCAGACGTGGAGTGAAGCTCCGTGCACACTGCCTTTTATAAACGCCCGGGGTCAGACGTGGAGTGAAGCTCCGTGCACACTGCCTTTTATAAACGCCCGGGGTCAGACGTGGAGTGAAGCTCCGTGCACACTGCATTTTATAAACGCTCGGGGTCAGACGTGGAGTGAAGCTCCGTGCACACTGCCTTTTATATACGCCCGGGGTCAGACGTGGAGTGAAGCTCCGTGCACACTGCCTTTTATAAACGCTCGGGGTCAGACGTGGAGTGAAGCTCCGTGCACACTGACTTTTATAAACCCCCGGGGTCAGACGTGGAGTGAAGCTCCGTGCACACTGCCTTTTATAAACGCCCGGGGTCAGACGTGGAGTGAAGCTCCGTGCACACTGCCTTTTATAAACGCCCGGGGTCAGACGTGGAGTGAAGCTCCGTGCACACTGCCTTTTATAAACGCCCGGGGTCAGACGTGGAGTGAAGCTCCGTGCACACTGCCTTTTATAAACGCCCGGGGTCAGACGTGGAGTGAAGCTCCGTGCACACTGCCTTTTATAAACGCTCGGGGTCAGACGTGGAGTGAAGCTCCGTGCACACTGCCTTTTATAAACGCCCGGGGTCAGACGTGGAGTGAAGCTCCGTGCACACTGCCTTTTATAAACGCCCGGGGTCAGACGTGGAGTGAAGCTCCGTGCACACTGCCTTTTATAAACGCCCGGGGTCAGACGTGGAGTGAAGCTCCGTACACACTGCCTTTTATATACGCCCGGGGTCAGACGTGGAGTGAAGCTCCGTGCACACTGCCTTTTATAAACGCTCGGGGTCAGA
Organism: Hemitrygon akajei; assembly: GCF_048418815.1. Taxonomy (NCBI): domain Eukaryota; kingdom Metazoa; phylum Chordata; class Chondrichthyes; order Myliobatiformes; family Dasyatidae; genus Hemitrygon; species Hemitrygon akajei. Next base: position 19,308,374 of record NW_027331919.1, read on the forward strand.
CGTGGAGTGAAGCTCCGTGCACACTGACTTTTATAAACGCCCGGGGTCAGACGTGGAGTGAAGCTCCGTGCACACTGCCTTTTATAAACGCCCGGGGTCAGACGTGGAGTGAAGCTCCGTGCACACTGCCTTTTATAAACGCTCGGGGTCAGACGTGGAGTGAAGCTCCGTGCACACTGCCTTTTATATACGCCCGGGGTCAGACGTGGAGTGAAGCTCCGTGCACACTGCCTTTTATAAACGCTCGGGGTCAGACGTGGATTGAAGCTCCGTGCACACTGACTTTTATAAACCCCCGGGGTCAGACGTGGAGTGAAGCTCCGTGCACACTGCCTTTTATAAACGCCCGGGGTCAGACGTGGAGTGAAGCTCCGTGCACACTGCCTTTTATAAACGCCCGGGGTCAGACGTGGAGTGAAGCTCCGTGCACACTGCCTTTTATAAACGCCCGGGGTCAGACGTGGAGTGAAGCTCCGTGCACACTGCCTTTTATAAACGCCCGGGGTCAGACGTGGAGTGAAGCTCCGTGCACACTGCCTTTTATAAACGCTCGGGGTCAGACGTGGAGTGAAGCTCCGTGCACACTGCCTTTTATAAACGCCCGGGGTCAGACGTGGAGTGAAGCTCCGTGCACACTGCCTTTTATAAACGCCCGGGGTCAGACGTGGAGTGAAGCTCCGTACACACTGCCTTTTATATACGCCCGGGGTCAGACGTGGAGTGAAGCTCCGTGCACACTGCCTTTTATAAACGCTCGGGGTCAGACGTGGAGTGAAGCTCCGTGCACACTGACTTTTATAAACGCCCGGGGTCAGACGTGGAGTGAAGCTCCGTGCACACTGCCTTTTATAAACGCCCGGGGTCAGACGTGGAGTGAAGCTCCGTGCACACTGCCTTTTATAAACGCTCGGGGTCAGACGTGGAGTGAAGCTCCGTGCACACTGCCTTTTATATACGCCCGGGGTCAGACGTGGAGTGAAGCTCCGTGCACACTGCCTTTTATAAATGCTCGGGGTCAGACGTGGAGTGAAGCTCCGTGCACACTGCCTTTTATAAACGCCCGGGGTCAGACGTGGAGTGAAGCTTCCTGCACACTGCCTTTTATAAACGCCCGGGGTCAGACGTGGAGTGAAGCTCCGTGCACACTGCCTTTTATAAACGCCCGGGGTCAGACGTGGAGTGAAGCTCCGTGCACACTGCCTTTTATAAACCCCCGGGGTCAGACGTGGAGTGAAGCTCCGTGCACACTGCCTTTTATAAACGCCCGGGGTCAGACGTGGAGTGAAGCTCCGTGCACACTGCCTTTTATAAACGCCCGGGGTCAGACGTGGAGTGAAGTTCCGTGCACACTGCCTTTTATAAACGCCCCGGGTCAGACGTGGAGTGAAGCTCCGTGCACACTGCCTTTTATAAACGCCCGGTGTCAGACGTGGAGTGAAGCTCCGTGCACACTGCCTTTTATAAACTCCCGGGGTCAGACATGGAGTGAAGCTCCATGCACACTGCTTTTTATAAACGCACGGGGTCAGACGTGGAGTGAAACTCCGTGTACACTGCCTTTTATAAACGCCCGGTTTCAGACGTGGAGTGCAGCTCCGTGCACACTGCCTTTTATAAACGCCCGGGGTCAGACGTGGAGTGAAGCTCCATGCACACTGTCTTTTATAAACGCCCGGGGTCAGACGTGGAGTGAAGCTCCATGCACACTGTCTTTTATAATCGCCCGGGGTCAGATGTTGAGTGATGCTCCGTGCACACTGTCTTTTATAAACGTCCGGGGTCAGACGTGGACTGATGCTCCGTGCACACTGCCTTTTATAAACGCCCGGGGTCAGACGTGGAGTGAAGCTCCGTGCACACTGCCTTTTATAAATGCCCGGGGTCAGACGTGGAGTAAAGCTCCGTGCACACTGTCTTTTATAAACACCCGGGGTCGGACGTGGAGTGAAGCTCCGTGCACAATGTCTTTTATAAACGCCCGGGGTCAGACGTGGAGTGAAGCTCCGTGCACACTGCCTTTTATAAAAGCCCGGGGTCAGACGTGGAGTGAAGCTCCGTGCACACCGCCTTTTATAAACGCCCTGGGTCAGACGTGGAGTGAAGCTCCGTGCACACTGCCTTTTATAAACGCCCGGGGTCAGACGTGGAGTGAAGCTCCGTGCACACCGCCTTTTATAAACGCCCGGGGTCAGACGTGGAGTGAAGCTCCGTGCACACTGCCTTTCATAAACGCCCGGGGTCAGACGTGGAGTGAAGCTCCGTGCACACTGCCTTTTATAAACGCCCGCAGTCAGACGTGGTGTGAAGCTCCGTGCACACTTCCTTTTATAAACGCCCGGGGTCGGACGTGGAGTGAAGCTCCATACAGACTGCCTTTTATAAACGCCCGGGGTCAGACGTGGAGTGAAGCTGCGTGCACACTGCCTTTTATAAACGCCCGGGGTCAGACGTGGAGTGAAGCTCCGTGCACACTGCCTTTTATAAACGCCCGGGGTCAGACGTGGAGTGAAGCTCCGTGCACACTGCCTTTTATAAACGCCCGGTGTCAGACGTGGAGTGAAGCTCGGTGCACACTGCCTTTTATAAACTCCCGGGGTCAGACATGGAGTGAAGCTCCATGCACACTGCTTTTTATAAACGCCCGGGGTCAGACGTGGAGTGAAGCTCCGTGCACACTGCCTTTTATAAACGCCCGGGGTCAGACGTGGAGTGAAGCTCCGTGCACACTGCCTTTTATAAACGCCCGGGGTCAGACGTGGAGTGAAGTTCCGTGCACACTGCCTTTTATAAACGCCCCGGGTCAGACGTGGAGTGAAGCTCCGTGCACACTGCCTTTTATAAACGCCCGGTGTCAGACGTGGAGTGAAGCTCCGTGCACACTGCCTTTTATAAACTCCCGGGGTCAGACATGGAGTGAAGCTCCATGCACACTGCTTTTTATAAACGCACGGGGTCAGACGTGGAGTGAAACTCCGTGTACACTGCCTTTTATAAACGCCCGGTTTCAGACGTGGAGTGCAGCTCCGTGCACACTGCCTTTTATAAACGCCCGGGGTCAGACGTGGAGTGAAGCTCCATGCACACTGTCTTTTATAAACGCCCGGGGTCAGACGTGGAGTGAAGCTCCATGCACACTGTCTTTTATAAACGCCCGGGGTCAGATGTTGAGTGATGCTCCGTGCACACTGTCTTTTATAAACGTCCGGGGTCAGACGTGGACTGATGCTCCGTGCACACTGCCTTTTATAAACGCCCGGGGTCAGACGTGGAGTGAAGCTCCGTGCACACTGCCTTTTATAAATGCCCGGGGTCAGACGTGGAGTAAAGCTCCGTGCACACTGTCTTTTATAAACACCCGGGGTCGGACGTGGAGTGAAGCTCCGTGCACAATGTCTTTTATAAACGCCCGGGGTCAGACGTGGAGTGAAGCTCCGTGCACACTGCCTTTTATAAAAGCCCGGGGTCAGACGTGGAGTGAAGCTCCGTGCACACCGCCTTTTATAAACGCCCTGGGTCAGACGTGGAGTGAAGCTCCGTGCACACTGCCTTTTATAAACGCCCGGGGTCAGACGTGGAGTGAAGCTCCGTGCACACCGCCTTTTATAAACGCCCGGGGTCAGACGTGGAGTGAAGCTCCGTGCACACTGCCTTTCATAAACGCCCGGGGTCAGACGTGGAGTGAAGCTCCGTGCACACTGCCTTTGATAAACGCCCAGGGTCAGACGTGGAGTGAAGCTCCGTGCACACTGCCTTTTATAAACGCCCGGGGTCAGACGTGGTGTGAAGCTCCGTGCACACTGTCTTTTATAAACGCCCGGGGTCAGACGTGGAGTGAAGCTCCGTGCACACTGCCTTTTATAAACGCCCGGTGTCAGACGTGGAGTGAATCTCCGTGCACACTGCCTTTTATAAACGCCCGGGATCAGACGTGGAGTGAAGCTCCGTGCACACTATCTTTGATAAACTCCCGGGGTCAGACGTGGAGTGAGGCTCCGTGCACACTGACTTTTATAAACGCCCGGGGTCAGACGTGGAGTGAAGCTCCGCGCACACTGCCTTTTATAAACGCCCGCAGTCAGACGTGGTGTGAAGCTCCGTGCACACTTCCTTTTATAAACGCCCGGGGTCGGACGTGGAGTGAAGCTCCATACAGACTGCCTTTTATAAACGCCCGGGGTCAGACGTGGAGTGAAGCTGCGTGCACACTGCCTTTTATAAACGCCCGGGGTCAGACGTGGAGTGAAGCTCCGTGCACACTGCCTTTTATAAACGCCCGGGGTCAGACGTGGAGTGAAGCTCCGTGCACACTGCCTTTTATAAACGCCCGGTGTCAGACGTGGAGTGAAGCTCGGTGCACACTGCCTTTTATAAACTCCCGGGGTCAGACATGGAGTGAAGCTCCATGCACACTGCTTTTTATAAACGCCCGGGGTCAGACGTGGAGTGAAGCTCCGTGTACACTGCCTTTTATAAACGCCCGGTTTCAGACGTGGAGTGCAGCTCCGTGCACACTGCCTTTTATAAACGCCCGGGGTCAGACGTGGAGTGAAGCTCCATGCACACTGTCTTTTATAAACGCCCGGGGTCAGACGTGGAGTGAAGCTCCATGCACACTGTCTTTTATAAACGCCCGGGGTCAGATGTGGAGTGATGCTCCGTCCACACTGCCTTTTATAAACGCCCGGGGTCAGACGTGGAGTGAAGTTCCGTGCACACTGTCTTTTATAAACGTCCGGGGTCAGACGTGGAGTGATGCTCCGTGCACACTGCCTTTTATAAACGCCCGGGGTCAGTCGTGGAGTGAAGCTCCGTGCACACCGCCTTTTATAAATGCCCGGGGTCAGACGTGGAGTAAAGCTCCGTGCACACTGTCTTTTATAAACACCCGGGGTCAGACGTGGAGTGAAGCTCCGTGCACAATGTCTTTTATAAACGCCCGGGGTCAGACGTGGAGTGAAGCTCCGTGCACACTGCCTTTTATAAACGCCCGGGGTCAGACGTGGAGTGAAGCTCCGTGCACACCGCCTTTTATAAACGCCCTGGGTCAGACGTGGAGTGAAGCTCCGTGCACACTGCCTTTTATAAACGCCCGGGGTCAGACGTGGAGTGAAGCTCCGTGCAGACCGCCTTTTATAAACGCCCGGGGTCAGACGTGGAGTGAAGCTCCGTGCACACTGCCTTTCATAAACGCCCGGGGTCAGACGTGGAGTGAAGCACCGTTCACACTGCCTTTGATAAACGCCAAGGGTCAGACGTGGAGTGAAGCTCCGTGCACACTGCCTTTTATAAACGCCCGGGGTCAGACGTGGAGTGAATCTCCGTGTACACTGCCTTTTATAAACGCCCGGGGTCAGACGTGGAGTGAATCTCCGTGTACACTGCCTTTTATAAACGCCCGGGATCAGACGTGGAGTGAAGCTCCGTGCACACTATCTTTGATAAACGCCCGGGGTCAGACGTGGAGTGAGGCTCCGTGCACACTGACTTTTATAAACGCCCGGGGTCAGACGTGGAGTGAAGCTCCGCGCACACTGCCTTTTATAAACGCCCGCAGTCAGACGTGGTGTGAAGCTCCGTGCACACTTCCTTTTATAAACGCCCGGGGTCTGACGTGGAGTGAAGCTCCATACAGACTGCCTTTTATAAACGCCCGGGGTCAGACGTGGAGTGAAGCTGCGTGCACACTGCCTTTTATAAACGCCCGGGGTCAGACGTGGAGTGAAGCTCAGTGCACACTGCCTTTTATAAACGCCCGGGGTCAGACGTGGAGTGAAGCTCCGTGCACACTGCTTTTTATAAACGCCCGGGGTCAGACGTGGAGTGAAGCTCCGTGCACACCGCCTTTTATAAACGCCCGGGGTCAGACGTGGAGTGAAGCTTCGTGCACACTGCCTTTCATAAACGCCCGGGGTCAGACGTGGAGTGAAGCTCCGTTCACACTGCCTTTGATAAACGCCCAGGGTCAGACGTGGAGTGAAGCTCCGTGCACACTGTCTTTTATAAACACCCGGGGTCAGACGTGGAGTGAAGCTCCGTGCACAATGTCTTTTATAAACGCCCGGGGTCAGACGTGGAGTGAAGCTCCGTGCACACTGCCTTTTATAAACGCCCGGGGTCAGACGTGGAGTGAAGCTCCGTGCACACCGCCTTTTATAAACGCCCTGGGTCAGACGTGGAGTGAAGCTCCGTGCACACTGCCTTTTATAAACGCCCGGGGTCAGACGTGGAGTGAAGCTCCGTGCAGACCGCCTTTTATAAACGCCCGGGGTCAGACGTGGAGTGAAGCTCCGTGCACACTGCCTTTCATAAACGCCCGGGGTCAGACGTGGAGTGAAGCACCGTTCACACTGCCTTTGATAAACGCCAAGGGTCAGACGTGGAGTGAAGCTCCGTGCACACTGCCTTTTATAAACGCCCGGGGTCAGACGTGGAGTGAATCTCCGTGTACACTGCCTTTTATAAACGCCCGGGGTCAGACGTGGAGTGAATCTCCGTGTACACTGCCTTTTATAAACGCCCGGGATCAGACGTGGAGTGAAGCTCCGTGCACACTATCTTTGATAAACGCCCGGGGTCAGACGTGGAGTGAGGCTCCGTGCACACTGACTTTTATAAACGCCCGGGGTCAGACGTGGAGTGAAGCTCCGCGCACACTGCCTTTTATAAACGCCCGCAGTCAGACGTGGTGTGAAGCTCCGTGCACACTTCCTTTTATAAACGCCCGGGGTCTGACGTGGAGTGAAGCTCCATACAGACTGCCTTTTATAAACGCCCGGGGTCAGACGTGGAGTGAAGCTGCGTGCACACTGCCTTTTATAAACGCCCGGGGTCAGACGTGGAGTGAAGCTCAGTGCACACTGCCTTTTATAAACGCCCGGGGTCAGACGTGGAGTGAAGCTCCGTGCACACTGCTTTTTATAAACGCCCGGGGTCAGACGTGGAGTGAAGCTCCGTGCACACCGCCTTTTATAAACGCCCGGGGTCAGACGTGGAGTGAAGCTTCGTGCACACTGCCTTTCATAAACGCCCGGGGTCAGACGTGGAGTGAAGCTCCGTTCACACTGCCTTTGATAAACGCCCAGGGTCAGACGTGGAGTGAAGCTCCGTGCACACTGCCTTTTATAAACGCCCGGGGTCAGACGTGGTGTGAAGCTCCGTGCACACTGTCTTTTATAAATGCCCGGGGTCAGACGTGGAGTGAAGCTCCGTGCACACTGCCTTTTATAAACGCCCGGGGTCAGACGTGGAGTGAATCTCCGTGTACACTGCCTTTTATAAACGCCCGGGATCAGACGTGGAGTGAAGCTCCGTGCACACTATCTTTGATAAACGCCCGGGGTCAGACGTGGAGTGAGGCTCCGTGCACACTGACTTTTAGAAACGCCCGGGGTCAGACGTGGAGTGAAGCTCCGCGCACACTGCCTTTTATAAACGCCCGCAGTCAGACGTGGTGTGAAGCTCCGTGCACACTGCCTTTTATAAACGCCCGGGGTCAGACGTGGAGTGAAGCTCCGTGCACACTGCCTTTTATAAACGCCCGTGGTCAGACGTGGAGTGCAGCTGCGTGCACACTTCCTTTTATAAACGCCCGGGGTCGGACGTGGAGTGAAGCTCCATACAGACTGCCTTTTATAAACGCCCGCAGTCAGACGTGGTGTGAAGCTCCGTGCACACTTCCTTTTATAAACGCCCGGGGTCGGACGTGGAGTGAAGCTCCATACAGACTGCCTTTTATAAACGCCCGCAGTCAGACGTGGTGTGAAGCTCCGTGCACACTTCCTTTTATAAACGCCCGGGGTCGGACGTGGAGTGAAGCTCCATACAGACTGCCTTTTATAAACGCCCGGGGTCAGACGTGGAGTGAAGCTGCGTGCACACTGCCTTTTATAAACGCCCGGGGTCGGACGTGGAGTGAAGCTCCATACAGACTGCCTTTTATAAACGCCCGGGGTCAGACGTGGAGTGAAGCTGCGTGCACACTGCCTTTTATAAACGCCCGGGGTCAGACGTGGAGTGAAGCTCCGTGCACACTGCCTTTTATAAACGCCCGGGGTCAGACGTGGAGTGAAGCTCCGTGCACACTGCCTTTTATAAACCCCCGGGGTCAGACGTGGAGTGAAGCTTCTTTCTGCAATGTCGCATCAAACACTCTGGGAGTGAGACACAGACACTCATTCCAGCGGTCAGACGCGAAGTGATGTTTCTTGCACACCGTCCTGTCACACTCTTCCGTGGTCAGATTCTGAGCTTTACTCCTTGCACACAGCCTCTCACACACTCCCTGGATCAAACACAGAGTAAAGCTCCCTCAACACCGCCCCTCACACACTCCTGGTTCAGGGAACAGAATTCAGATACCCCACCATGTCCAATCACACACAGCTTGATCAGACATAGTTGAATCTCTCTCTCCACGGCCCCATCACACACTCCAGCGTTCCGACACAGAAAGAAACTCCCTCAGCGCACACGACGAATATCGGAGTGAGAGCGATTCTCCATCGTCTGCTTCTCAACGCACCACATAGAAAATTTCAGACACAGAGTGAAGCTGCCTCCACACGACCCCATCTCATACTCCCGAGTCTAACACAGTGTGAATCTCCATCCTTACGTCCCATCATACACTCCCGGGGTCAGTCACAGAGTGAATCTGCCTCTACACGACCCCATCTCACACTCCCGAGTCGAACACAGTGTGAATTTCCATCTTTACGTCCCATCACGCAATTCCTGGCAGATCACAGAGTGAGGCTCTCTCTGATCCGTTCCATCACACTCACCTGTGTTCTCACACAAAGCGAAACTCCGCCCGCACCCTCCCATGGCAAACTCACGTGGTCAGAATCCCACCACAATATCCAATCAGACAATCCGGTGTCACATAGACTAACCATCCATCTGCACTGTCCCATCATACACTCCTGGAATCAAACACAAACGCTCTCTCTCTCTACAATCCCATTACACACTCCGGGAGTCAGACACAGAGTGAAGCTCCCTCTGCAATGTCCCATCACTCACTACACGAATCAGACACATACTGTAGCTGTCTCTCCACGATCCCATCACACACTCCCGGATTCAGACGAAGATTGAAACCCCCTCTGCAACGTCCCATCACAAACTCCCGGATTCAGGCACAGACTGAATCTCCCTCCACACCGTTCCCATTCCACACGCCCGGGGTCAGACACAGACTGAATCTCCCTCCACACCGTGCCGTCAAACACTCCCGGATTCGGAGTAAAAATATCTCTCCACGGTGCCATAACACACTTCAGGGGTCAGACATGGGGTGTATCTCTCTGGGCAGTGTCCCATCAGATAATCCCGCTGTCAGACACAGAGTGAAGCTGGATCCGTACTGTCCCATCAGACACTCCCGGAGTGAGACATAGAGTGAAGCTGTAATGTTACGTCTCACACTCCCGTGGTCAGACACAGAGTGGATCCACCTCCACAACGTCCCATCACACACTCCTGGTTCAGTGATAGAGGGAAACGCCCTCCATGCAGCCCCATCACGCTCGCCGGGTCAAGCACAGAGTGAATCACCCTCCATACCATCTCTTCACAAACTCCCGATGTCAAGCACAGAGTGACGCTTCCTCTCTCTATGCCTGCCCTGTGATGAGGAGCGGGTGAAAGAGGGGGATGATGCCTCACCTCGTCTGCTGGTCAATAATTCACAGATTTGAGCCTTGGTTTCGTTGACAGATCTGTACTTCGTTTCCATCTCCGTGAACTGGTGACGGAGATCGCTGTGCATTCGTTTGAGAACGGACAGATTAGAGTTCCGGTGACATGTTTCGTACGACTGACGAATCTGTGATACTGAGAGAGATGGTGAAGGATGTTTAGCGTTTACAGTGACGTGTGAATCAGCGTCATGCTACCGAACGGGTCACAGAGAGTGTTGTGTCAGTGTCACGGTGAAGCGTGTCACAGTAAAAGATGTGCTGGTGGCACAGTGGGAGGCGTCGGCGCCACCTTGAGGGGCGTGTCTGTATCACACTGTGTGGTATAGCAATGTCCTGGTGAAGGTTTTGTTGTTACCATGCGGGTCTGCATCAGTATCGTGCGGGGCATGTCCGAGTTTCAGTGGGGAACGTGTCGGTGTCACTGTGATAGGAGATTCTGTGCCCCGGCCAGAGTTGTGCCAGATCACAATGAAGTGTATCTCGATGTCAAGACGTGGAAAATGTCAGGGCGAGGGGGCTTGTTGAGACACGGTGGGTGGAGTGTCTGTGCCATGGTGTGAGGTGGGCTGGTTTCACAGAGAGGGGTGAGTCTGTGTCACGGTGAGAGACGTCATGGTCACGCTGTGTGTGAGAGGGTCACGGAGAGGTGTCACGGAGAGGACTATGTCGGTGTCATTGTGAATTTAGGTGTCGGTATCTGTTAAGGGGTTTGCCTGTGTCAGGGTGAGGTGAGGGTAATTGCCTCAGTGAGCGGTGCATTGGTCTTATGTTGAGAAGCTAAACTGTCTCGGTAAGGGGTGTTACAGTCACTTCTGAGTCTTTTTCACGATGCGGTGCGGAGCTGATCACATTGAGGAGCGTGAAGATGTCACGGTGTACGCAACCTCAGCGTCACGGTGAAGAACGTGTGGGTGTCATTGTGAGGTGGGTTTCGGTGCTTCCTTGAGGAGTTTATCAGAAACACCATCAGGGGCATATCGATATTACTGAAGGGTACCATGCGGTCAGTGTGACAGCCATAGGCGTGTCCAGGCGATGGTCGTGTCGGTGTCGGGTTAGGAGTGTGTCTGTGTCTCGTTAAAGGTCGTGACCGTAATAAGTTAAGAGGATTGTTGATGTTATTGTGAATGGCGTGTCGGAGTCAGCATGAGTCTGGATTGTGTTTTTAGTGTCCCTGTTATAGAAGATAGAGCATAGAATTGTACAGCACAGTACAGGCATTTCGGCCCACAATGTTATGCCGACCCGTAAACCCTGCCTCCCATATAACTCCCCACATACCTGTCCAGCAGCCTCTTAAAATTCACTGGTGCATCTGCCTCCACTACCGACTCAGGCAGTGCATTCCACGCACCAACCACTCTCCGAATAAAAAAAAAAACTTCCTCTAATATCCCCCTTCAACTTCCTACCCCTTACCTTAAAGCCAGGTCCTGTTGTATTGAGCAGTGCTCCCTTGGGGAAGAGGCGCTAGCTGTCCACTCTACCTATCCCTCTTAATATCTTGTATACCCCTATCATGTCTCCACTCATCCTCCTTCTTTCCAAAGAGTAAAGCCCTAGCTCCCTTAAACTCTGATCATAATTCAGACTCTCTAAACCAGGCAGCATCCTGGTAAATCTCCTCAGTACCCTTTCCAATGCTTCCACATCCTTCCTATAGTGAGGCGACCAGAACCGGACACAGTACTCCAACTGTGGCCTAACTTGAGTTTTATAGAGCTACACCATTACCTCACTTTCCTTTGGAAAGTGGTCTGTGAGTGAGTGGGCCAGTGAAGGTGTGTAGATTTGAGGCTTTGACTCGAGAGACATCGACGAGAAGAGGCGGAGGACGAGCTTGTTCCCAGTTAGTCTTTGCAATGCCTCCTGAGACGGTGATGTACCTCTCCTGTGAGATGTGGCAGTCTTGGGGGAACTCCCCTCTCCCGCAGAGTCACATCTGCCAGAGGTGCTTGCGGCTGGCCGTTCTGCAAGACCGTGTGAGGAATCTGGAGCAGCAGCTGGATGACCTTCGACTCATTAGGGAGAACGAGGCAGTCATAGCCGAGAGCTACAGGGAGGTAGTCACACCGAGGCCGCGGGAAGTAGGTCGTTGGGTGACAGTCAGAGGGAGGAAAGCGAAGGAGTTTAGACAGTTAGTGCAGAGCACCCCTGTAGCCATTTCCCTGAATAATAAGTTTACCGTCCTGGATGCTGTTGGCGAGGATGACTGACCAGGTGTGAGCCACGGTGGCAGGGCCTCTGGCACTGAGTCTGACCCTGTGGTGCAGAAGGGTGGGACGGAGAGGAGGAGAGCTGTCGTCATTGGAGACTCTATAGTCAGGGGAGCAGACAGGAGATTTTGTGGACGTGAGAAGGAAACCCGCATGGTTTGTTGCTCCCGGGTTCCAGGGTCCGGGATGTCTCTGACCGGGTGCACGACATCCTGGTACGAGAAGGAAAGCAACCAGAAGTCGTGATATATGTTGGTACTAACGACATAGGCTGAAAGTGTGATGAGGTCCGAAAGTGTGAGTTTCGGGAACTAGGCAGAAGGCTGAAGAATAGGACCTCAAGGGTGGCGTTCTCAGGATTGCTGCCAGTACTACGTGATAGTGATGGTAAGAATTGGAGGAGATGGCAGTTGAATGCGTGGCTGAGGAGTTGGTACAGGGTTTTAGATTTTTGGATCATTGGGATCTATTCTCGGGAAGTTAGGACGTCTGCAGATTAGATGGGTTGCACCTGAACTCGAGTGGGAGCAATATTCATGCAAGTATGTTGGCTAGCATGGTTCGGAAGGGTTTAGACTAATTTGCAAGGGGGATAGGACTCGGAGCAACAGAACAGTGAAAGAAGTGCATGGAGTAAAGCCAGATCTAAAATATAGAGCGACATTGAGGAAAGAGAAGCAGAATAAAGGGTGTAAAGGTAGTAAGGCAGAAGGGCTAAAGTGCGATACTTCAATACAAGAAGCATCAGGAACAAAGTTGATGAACTGAGAGCTTGGATACATACATGGAATTCTGATGCAGTGGCCATTACAGAGACATGGCCGACACCAGGGCAGGAATGGATTCTCAATATTCCTGAACTTCAGTGCTTTAAAAGGGCTGGAGATGGGGGAAAGGGGGAGGAGGGGTGGCATTGCTGGTCAGGGATACTATTACAGCTGAAGAAAGGGTGGGTATTGTAGCAGGATCCTCTTTTGAGTCAGTATGGGTCAGTCAGGAAACGGAAGGGAGCAGTTGGTGATAAGTGATGTGGAAAATCTAGACAGGTAGAAGAAGGCAGCATACATGAGGTTTAGGAAGCAAGAATCAGATGGGTCTATTGAGGAATATAGGGTAGCAAGAAAGGAGCTTAAGAAGGGGCTGAGAAAAGCAAGAAGGGGGCAAGAGAAGGCCTTGGCGTGTAGCGTAAAAGAAAACCCCAAGGCATTATTTATCATGTGAACAAAAAAAGAGTGACAGAAGTCAAGATAGGACCGATTCAACGTAAAGTGGGAAGATGTGCCTGGAGGCTGTGGAAGTGAACGAGGTCCACAATGAATACCTCTCCTCGGTATTCACCAATGAGAGTGATCTTGATGACGGAGAGGACAATATGAGTGAGGTTGATGTTCTATAGCATGTTTATATTAAGGGAGAGGAGGAGTTGGATTTGTTAGAATGCATTAGGACGGATAAGTTCCCGGGGCCGGACGGAATATTCTCCAGGCTGCTCCACGAGGCAAGGCAAGAGATTGCCGAGCCTCTGGCTAGGATCTTTATGTCCTCGTTGTCCACGGGAAAGGTACCAGAGGATTGGGGTCAGGCGAATGTTGACCCCTTATCCAAAAAAAAAAAATAGCAGGTATAGGGATAGGGTAGTAGGGATATAAAAAACTGCTTAGGCCACACATGGGGTACCGTGTCCAGTAGGAAGGATGTGGAAAGTGTGGAAGCACTGGAAAGGATACAGAGAAGATTTACCAGGGTGCTGCCTGGTTTAGAGAGTATGGATTATGATCCGAGATTAAGGGAGCTAGGGATTTACTCTTTGGAGAGAAGGAGGATGAGAGGAGACATGATAGAGGTGTACAAGATATTAAGATGAATAGACAGAGTGGCAGCCATAATTATATTAATTAAAGAACAGTGAGACATACGACTGTGATTGGAAAGCTGTTGGAAAAGATTCTTAGAGGTAGGATCTATGGGCATTTAGAGAATCATGGTCTGTTCAGGGACTGTCAGCATGGCTTTGTGTAAGGCAGAAAGCGTCTAACAAGCCTGATAGAGTTATTTGAATTGGTGAGCAGGCATGAGAGTACTGCAGTAGATGTGATCTACATGTATTTTAGTAAGGCATTTGTCAAGGTTCCACACGGTAGGCGTATTCAGTAAGTGAGAAGGCATGGGATCCATGGAGGTTTGGCCGGGTGAATTCAGTATTAACTTGCCTGCAGAAGGCAGAGGGTCGTGGTGGAGGGAGTACATTCAGAATGGAGGGTTTTGACTAGTGGTGTACCACAAAGATCTGTTCTGGGACCTATAATTTCCGTGATTTTTATTAGCAACCTGGATATGGTAGTAGAAGTGTGGTTTAGCAAGTTTGCAGACGACACAATGGTTAGTGGTGTTGTAGATCATGTAGAGGATCGTCAAATATTGCAAAGAAACATGGATAGGATGCAAGAGTGGGCTGAGAAGTAGCAGATGGAGATCAACCTGGAGAAGTGTGAGGTGGTTAACTTTGGAAGGATTGACTCCAAGACAGAGTACAAAGTAAATGGCAGGATGCATTGTAGTGTGGAGGAGCAGAGGGATCTGGAGGTACATGTCCACAGATCCCTCAAAAGTGCTTCACAGGTAGATAGGGTGGTTAAGAAAGCTTATGGGGTGTTAGCTTTCATAAATCAAGGGATAGAGTTTAAGAGACGCGATGTAATAATGTAGCTCTATAAAACACAGCTTAGGCCACACTTGGAGTACTGTGTCCAGTTCTGGTCACCTCACTATAGGAAAGATGTGGAAGCATTGGAAAGGGTACAGATGAGATTTACCAGGATGCTGCCTGGTTTAGAGAGTATGCATTATGATCAGAGATTAAGGGAGCTAGGGCTTTACTCTTTGGAGAGAAGGAGGATGAGAGGAGACATGATAGAGGTGTACAAGATATTAACAGGAATAGATAGAGTGGACAGCCAGCACCTCTCCTCCAGGGCACCACTGCTCAGTACAAGAGGATATGACTTTAAGGTAAGGGGAGGGAAGTTCAAGGGGGATATTAGAGGAAAGTTTTTCACTCAGAGAGTGTTTGGTGCGTGGAATGCACTGCCTGAGTCAGTGGTGGAGGCAGATCCAAGAGAGAAGTTTAGGAGACTACTAGACAGGTATATGGAGGAAATTAAGGTGTGGGGTTATATGGGAGGCAGAGCTTGAGCGTCGGCACAACATTGTGGGTTGAAGGGCCTGTAATGTGCTGTACTGTTCTATTTTCTATGTTCTCACCACTCTTAAACGCTATCCCTCGACTTTTGAATGCTAATACCCCATAAGCTTTTTTAAGTACCCTATCTACCTGTGAGGCAAATTTTAGGGGTCTGTGGACTTGTACATCTAGATCCCTCTGTATCCTCCACACTACCATCTGGCCTGGCATTTACTTTTTACACTGCCTTGGAGATTGTCCTTACAAAGTGTATCTCCTCACACTTTTCCGTTTTGAACACCAACTGCTACTTCTCAGCCAACTTCTGCATCCAATAAATGTCTCTCTGCAATTTTTCACAATCATCGACATTATCTACAAGGCCACCAAACTTTGTGGCGTCTCCAAACTTGCCAATCCACCCTTCTACCCCCACATCCAGGTCGATAATGAAAATCACGAAAGGTAGAGGTCCCAGAACAGATCCTTGAGGGACACCACTGGTCACAACCCTCCAATCTGAATGTACTCCCCCCACCACAACCCTCTGTTTTCTTCAGAAAAAAATAAATACCGCATTCACCTGGCCAAAAGTCCCTGTATCCCATGCCTTCTCATTTTATGAATTAGCCTACAGTGTGGAACCTTGTCAAACGCCTTACTAAACGCCATCTATATCATATCTACTGCACTACTCTCATCTGTAAGTTTGGTCAACTCCTCAAGTAAATCTATCAGGTTTGTTAGACACGATCTGTCTTTCATAACGCCATGCTGATGGTCTCTGATCAGACCATTATTCTCTAAATTCTCATAGATTTTCTGTCTAAGAATCTTTTCCAACAGCTTTCCCACCAGCGACGTAAAGCTCACTGGTCTATAATTACCCGGACTATCCCGACTACCTTTTTCGAGCAAGTGGACAACTTTCGCCTCCCCCCAATTCTGCGGTACCATTCCGGTGGAGAACGAGGACATAACGATCCTAATCAAAGGCTCAGCAATCATTATCCTCACCTCGTGGAGCAGCCTGGGGAAAATTCCGTCAGGCCCCTTTACTTACCCGTTCTCATGAATTTTAACAACTCCAACACTTCATCTCCACTGCAATCAACATGCTCCAGCACATTCAACGACCTTCATATTGTCCTCACTGTCATCAAGTTCTATCTCATTGGTGAATACCGAAGATAAGTATTAATTGAAGACTTCGCTCTCTTCCGCATTCTCCAGGCACAACTTTATCCCACCTTTATCTCTAATCGGTCCTTCCTTCACTCCTGTCTTCCTTTTATTCTTCACATAACGGAGGAATGCCTTACCCTACTCTCCAAGGCCTTCTCATGTCCGCTTCTGGCTCTCCTGAGCCCCCTCTTAAGCTCCTTTCTTGCTGTCTTATATTCCTCAATAGACCCATCTGTTCCTTGCTTCCGAAACAACATGTATTCTGCCTTCTTCCACCTGCTAGATTTTCCACCTCACTTGTTACCTATGGTTGCTTCACCCTACCATTCTTTATCTTCCTCACCGAGACAAATTTATCCCTAACATCCTGCAAGAGATCCCTAAACATCGACCATATGTCCTGTGACTAGTTGTGTGCCTGTGACTAGTGGTGTGCCACAGGGATCAGTGCTGGGTCCATTTTTATTTGTCATCTATATCGATTATCTGGAATATAAGTAAGTGAATTGGATCAGCAAATGTGCTGATGATACAAAGATTGGAGGTGTAGTGGACAGTGAGGAAGATTTTCAAAGCTTGCAGAGGTATTTGTACCAGCTGGTAAAATAGGCTGAGGAATGGCAGATGGAGTTTAATACAGACAAGAGTGAACTATTGCACTTTGGAAGGGCAAACCAAGGTAGAACATGCAAGGTAAATCGTAGGGCACTGAAGAATGCAGTAGATCAGAACGATCTGGGAATACGGATACAAAATTCCCTAAAAGTGCCGTCACAGGTAGATAGGGTAGTAACGAGAGCTCTTGGTACATTGTCTTTATATATCAAAGTATTGAGTATAAGAATTGGAACGTTATGATGAGGTTGTATAAGGCATTGGTGAGGAAGAATTTGGAGAATTGCGTGACGTTTTGGTCACCGAATTACAGGAAAGATATTAATAAGGTAAAAATGCTGAGAAGGTTTACATGGATGTTGGCGGGACTTGAGAAACTGAGTTACAAAGAAAGTTTGAATAGATTTGACAAGATTCCACATGGAAGGTTAGTTAGGAAGTTTCAATCGTTAGGTATTAATATTGAAGTAGTAAATGTATTCAACAGTGGCTGGATGGGTGATGCCAGAGAGTAGTAATGGATAAATCTTTGTCAGGTTGGAGGCCGGTGACCAGTGGTGTGCCTCAGGGATCTGTACTGGGTACCATTTTATTTGTCATATACATGAATAATCTGGATGATGGAGTAGTAAATTGGATTAGTAAGTATGCAGATAATACTAAGATAGGTGGCGTTGTGGACAATGAAGTAGGTTTTTAAAGCTTGCAGAGTGATTTCAGAGAGGTTTAGTCTAGTTAGAAGAGTGGGCTAAGCGAAGGCAGATGAAGTTTAATGCTGATGTGTGACGTGCTACATTTTGGTAGGACTAATCAAAATAGGACATACATGGTAAATGGTAGACCATTGAAGAATGAAGTAGAACAGAGTGTTCTAGGAATAATGGTACATAGTTCCTTGAAGATGGAATCTCAAGTCGATAGAATGGTAAAGAAAACTGTTGGTATGCTGTCCTTTATAAATCAGAGCATTGAGTATCGGAGTTGGGATGTATGGTTAAAAATGTACAAGGCATTGTAAGACCATATTTGGAGTATTGTGTACAGTTCTGGTCACCGAATTATAAGAAAGATGTCAACAAAATAGAGAGAGTACAGAGAAAATTTACTAGAATATTACCTGAGTTTCAGCACCTAACTTACTGAGAATGGTTAACCAAGTGAGGCCTTTATTCTTTGGAGCGTAAAAGATTGAGGGGGCCTTTGATAGAGATATTTAAAATTAAGAGGGGGATAGATAGAGTTGACGTGGATAGGCTTTTTCCATTGAGAGTAGGGGAGATTCAAACAAGAGGACATGAGTTGAGATTTAAGGGGTAAAAGTTTAGGGGAAACACCAGGGGGAACTTCTTCACTCAGAGAGTAGTAGCTGTGTGTAACAAGCTTCCAGTAGAAGTGGTAGAGGCGTGTTCGATATTGTAATTGAAAGTAATATTACAGAGGTATATGGACAGCAAAGAAATGGAGGGTTATGGGCTGAGTGCAGGTCGGTGGGTCTAGGTGAGAGTAAGCGTTCGGCACGGACTAGAGTGACCGAGCTGGTCTGTTTCCTTGCTGTAATTGCTTAATGGTTATATAGTTTAGATTAGGAGTGTGCGTTCCCTGGTGCGTAGAAGAACGAGGGGAGATTTGATAGAGGTATATTCAATTATAATGGGTATAGATAGAGTGAATGCAAGTGGGTTTTTTCCACTGAGGCCAGGGAAGGAAAAAAAACAGATGACATGGGTTAAGGGTGAAGGGGGAAAAGTTCACTTTTAACATTTAAGAAAATCCTGGACAGGTACATGGATGAGAGGTGTATGGCGGTATATGGTCCAAGTGTAGGTCAGTGTGACTGGCCAGAAAAATGTTTGGGCACAGCCAAGAAAAGACACAAGACCAGTTTCTGTGCCTCAATGTTCTGCGGTTCTATGTCCATAGTTCATTTCCCTGCAAATTATCATCCCAATTCACACCCGCAAATTCTATTCCTATAGCTTCATATTTTCCCTTCCCCAATTAAAATATTTACTGTCCTCTCTGATTCTAGCCTTTTCCATGATAATTCTAAAGGCCAGGGAGCGGTGGTTACTGTCCCCCAGATGTTCCACCATTGAGAGATCTGTGACCTGACCCAGTTCGTTTTCTAATACTAGATCTAGTTGGGCATTACCCCAGTCGGCCTGTCAACACAATGTGACAAGAATCCGTTCTGGACACATTTATCTAACTCTGCCCCGTCTAAACCGTTGGAACTAATCAATTCCCAATCAAAATTCGGGACGTTAAAGTCATCCATGATAAAAACCCTCTTAAATTTGCACCTTTCCAAGATCTGCTCCTCGCTATCTCTACTGCTACCAGGGGGAATATAGAATACTCCCAATAGAGTAGCTTCTTCCTTCCTGTTCCTGAATTCCACTCATTCTGACACAAAAGAGGATAGTGCTACATTACCCACCCTTTCTGCAGCTGACCAGTCATGCCACTCCTCCACCCCTTCCAGAAATATTGAGAATCCATTTCTGCCCTGGTGCCAGCCAAGTCTCCGTAATAACCACTACATCATAATTCCATGTATGTATCCAAGCTCTCAATTCATCACCTTTGTTCGTGATGCTTCTTGCATTGAAGTGGACGCACTTTCGCCCTTCTTCCTTACTACCTTTACACACTTTATTCGTCTTCTCTTTCCTCAATGCCTCTCTATATATTAGATCTGGCTTTATTCCATGCACTTCATTCACTGCTCTATCACTCCGGGTCCCATCCCCCTTGCAAATTAGTTTAAATCCTCCCGAACCATGCTAGCAAACCTACCAGCATGGATATTGCTTCCCCTCGAGTTCAGGTGCAACCCGTCTAATCTGTACAGTTCCCACCTTCCTCAAAAGGGATCCCAATGATCCAAAAATCTAAAAGCTTGCCCCTGCACCAACCCCACAGCCACACATTCAACGGCCATCTCCTCCATTTCTTACCATCACTATCACGCAACAGAGGCAGCAATCCAGGGAACACTACCCTTGCGGTCCTGTGCTTCAGCCTTCTGCCTATTTCCCGAAACTCACAATTCAGGACCTCATCCCACTTCCCTATGGTGAGCTTTTTTTAATCGGTGTTACCGTAAGGGGGAGGGGGATGGTTTCACTGTGGTGTTTTACAATAACAATTTATTCCACTCTCTTTATTTATGGTCTGACTCCACCCGGAGACCGTTCCACTCACCATGAATCGAGAGACCGGCCACTATCACGATGAAGGCGGATGTAACTAGGCAGAGTAGGCAGATCAGACGGTACGGTCTATTTCCGATCTTCACTTTCGACTCCTGTTCTTGCGCCGCTGCGGAGAGACCATACAACCATAAGACCATAATATATACTTTATAAATCCATAGGAGCTACTCAATGAATAGTTCACTTCAGTAACATAGTGACTGTAGTGATACTTGCTACAGACTGAAAAGCTTGACGATGTAGATATTCAGAAAGGATGTGCTGGAGCTTTAGGAGAACTTCACGTTGGATAAGTCGCTTGAAACGGACGAAATGTAAAGGAGGCTATAGAGGGAGCCGAGGGAGGAGATTGCTGAGCCTCTGGCGATGATCTCTGCATCATCAATAGGGACGGAGAGGTTCCCGAAGATTTGAGGGTTGCGAATGTTCTTCCATTATTACACAAAGTGAGTAGAGATAGCGCAGGGAATTATAGACCAGTGAGTCTTACCTCAGTGGTTGGTAAGTTAATGGAGAAGATCCTGAGAGGCAAGACTTATGAACGTTTGGAGAGGTATAAAATATTTAGGAGTAGTCTGCATGGCTTTGTCAAGGGCAGGTCGAGCCTCACGTGCCTGATTACATTTCTGTGAGGATGTGGCTAAACTCTTTGACGAAGGAAGAACAGCAGATGAAGTGTATATGGATTTAAGCAATTCATTTGATAAGGTACCCCATGCAAGGCCTATTGAGAAAATAAGGAGGCATGAGATCCAATGGGATATTGCTTAGTGGATCCAGAACTGGCTTGCATACTGAAGACAAAGAGTGATTTTAGACGGATCACATTGTACATGGAGGTCCTCAGTGGATTACCTCAGAGATCTGTTCTGTGACCCTTATTCTTCGTGATTTTTATAAATGACCTGGATGAAGAAGTGGAGCGATGGCTTAGTATGTTTGCTGATGACACATAGTTTGGAGATGTTGTGGATAGTGTGGAGGGTTGTCACATGTTGCAGCGGGATATTGATAGGATACAAAACAGGACTGAGAAGTGGCAGATGGAGTTCAACCCAATAAGTGTGAAGTGGTTCATTTTGGTAGATCAAATATCATGGCAGAATATAGTATTAATGATAAGACTCTTGGCAGTGTGGTGGATCAGAGGGATCTTTGGGTCCGAGTCCATAGGAAGCTCAAAGCAGCCGAACATGTTGACTCTGTGGTTAAGAAGGCATATTGTGTATTGGCCTTCATCAATCGTGAGATTGAATTTAGGAGCACAGAGGTAATGTTGCAGCTATATAGGACCCTGGTCAGACCCCACTTGGAGTTCTGTGCTTGGTTTTGGTCGCCTCACTACAGGAAGGATGTGGAAGCCATAGAAAGGGGACAGAGGAGATTTACGAGGATATCTCCTGGATTGGAGAGCATGCCTTCAAATAATAAGCTGAGTGAACTTGGCCTTTTCTCCTTGGAGCGACGGAGGATGAGAGGTGAGCTGATAGAGATGTATAATATTATGAGAGGCATTGATTGTGTGGATAGTCGGAGGCTTTCCACAGGGCTGAATTGGCTCGCAAGAGAGGGCATGGTTTTAAGGTGCTTGGAAGTAAATACAGAGGAGATGTCAGGGGTAAGTTTTTTACGCAGCGAGTGGTGAATGCGAGGCGGTGGTGGTGGTGGTGGAAACGAGAGGGTCTTTTATGAGACTTCTTAATGGCTGCATGGAACTTAGAATAATAGAGGGCTATGGGTAAAGCCTAGGTTGTTCTAAGGTAGGGAAATGTGTAGTCAGTTTTGTGGGCCAAAGGGCCTATATTGTGATGTACGTTTTCTATGTTTCTATGTTTCTAACCAACCCATCTAGAATTTCATCCAGATCATGTATATACATCACAGACAGGGATTAATTGGTGAGCCGAGTGACAACGTTTTATTACACAGATGGTGGTCAGTCTGTGTGAGACAAAGGAAGTGGTCGAGGCAGATGCATTAGAAACGTGGACAATTGCGAGTATGACACGTGATCCCTCCAGACTGACATCATCACTGTGAATTCTGACCTGTTTGTTCAGTGGTTGACAACCCACCGGGTCCCGAGGCAATGGGAGGACCTTCGTCCTCATCGATGCGGGGTTCCTCTTTCCGAAAGTTCAGATCTGAGTAGGTGGAGTTCAGACCGTCTGGAAGAAAGAGAGAGAGAGAGCGGATAAGCAAGAGAGTGAGAGCGATAGAGAATGGGGGAGGGTGTCAGGAAGAGAGAGGAGAGGGGTGACAGAAGAGAGAGAGGCAAGTGAGGGAGAGAGAAGGGGTGAAAATTCGAGAGAGATGTTCAGGGAGAGTGGTAGGAAAGGCTCTCGGGGGCAGCAGAGGAGAGCGGTGGACAGAGAGGGGAAGGTAGCGACAGGGGCGATGGGCGGGAAGATGTAAGAGAAAGAATGCGGAGGGAAAATGGGGTGAGAGAGGCGGAGACAGTGGGAGGGACAGCGAAGAGAGTCGGGAAGAGTGAGAGGGCAGGGAGAGGTGTGAGAAGGGGCGAAAGAGAGGAGGATTGAGAAGAGAGTGTGAGGGGAAGAGAAAAGGGAGAGGGATGGATAAGCGAGTAGACAATTTGAGTGACAGAGAGAAGTGCGAGGGGAGACAGCGTAGGGGAAAGGGCGTGAGCCATGGATAGACAGGAGGAGAGGGCGTGAGGGGAGTTCAGGTGAAAATTTAGGGACAGAGCCAGGTTGGAAGACCGGAGGGGCGGACGAGGAAGGATGAGAGCGAGCGGAGAGAGAGGGAAAGGACGCGATGGGGAGACCGAGAGTGGTAGAGACCGTGACTGTGATAGAGGAGGAACGGGAGGGAGAAGGAGGGCAATGAGGCAGGGCGAAGAGAAGGGGACAGTGCGAGAGAGTGGGGAATGCGGGGAGAGAGGAGGGGAGAATGGGGGAGTGGAAAGGGTGTGAGGAGGTGAGGGAGCGGAGAGAAGGGGAAAGAGGGAAAAGAAAGTGGGGTTAAGAAAAGAGAGAGCAGTTATGGATTTATACAGCGCCTCCTCCTCAACATTTCTACCACTGCGTCCCTCCTCACCACACGGACACGGCGCTCACTCATCTGCGCACACCCATCCCACAGCGCTCGCTCCTCATCGCCCCTACCTCCATACAGCACATCCCATGCTAGCTCTCCTCACCGACCCACAGCACATCCTCTTCATACCATCCTACGGCGCTCCCTCTATACCGCCCCTCCCTTGGCGCTGACACCTCACGGTACCTTCCCCACCGTCCACCCTCCCACAAAGTCCTCCTACCCATTGTCTCTCCCACGCGTTACCTCCGTCTTCTGCTCAAAGAAGGAATCATTAGAATGACTGTACGCTTGCCCTGAGATTTCTCGACAGCATTGGACACGACAGCTAAACAGGGTCAAACCAACAAAGATGAAACTGACCTCTATCTGTCCAGGCCCGTGGCGGCGAGAGGGTCTTGAAATTAACTTCCGCGTACGATACATCAGGTTCAGCTGGGAACAGAACAGCGAGGGTCAGAGACTGACTGAAGTTGCCTCCACACAGTCCAATCTCACACTCCCGGGGTCAGACACAGAGTGAATCTCCCTCCACACCGTTCCATCACACACTCCCGGGGTCAGACACAGAGTGAATCTCCCTCCACACCGTTCCATCACACACTCCCGGGGTCAGACACAGAGTGAATCTCCCTCCACACCGTCCCATCACACACTCCCGGGGTCAGACACAGAGTGAATCTCCCTCCACAGCGTCCCATCACACACACCGGGGATAAGCTGCAGAATAGAACTGTCGCCTGTCTCTCTGCCCCACTCACCTCGGAAAGGAGACCGTGAGTCCGTGTTTCCCAACTTCACGTTCATGTAACTCTCGCTCCGGTCCATACTTCCGAGGATTCTCTGCGTCTCTGAGCTCAGATAGGTGAAGCAACCGTTGTCAGAGGAAGCCTGTTAACAAATGTGTCAGACCGATTCCAACCAACGAGGGATGAAGAGCTGATAAATAGAGGAACCGAGATCAGGGGGAGGAAGTGCGGGGAGCAGAGAGATTGAGGGTGTTGCAGAGGGTGGTCGTGAGAAATGAGAGTGGTTGTGGGAAGAGTAATGAGTGTGGGGAGAATATACAGAGGATTTGGGGTCGTGCAGAGATAGAGAGCTGGGTGACAATGGACAGACTTGGGAGAAGGGAACGAGATAAGGAGCATGAGGAGAGAGCAGGGAGGATGGAGTGATGGAGATGGGGGATAAAGCGCGGTGATGGTGAAACTTGGAGAAATGAAGGCCGCGAGTTGGAGAGTGATTGAAGAGAGAGGGTCACTGAACGGAGGTAAGAAAGTGAGATCAGGGTGGAAAAAGACAGCGGGGTGGAGGACAGGAAGAATGGAGATCGCGGTGGTCATGGAGGAGGAATTCCGTGTGGTCTGAGGAAATGTGGAAACAAAGAAGGGACAGAGAAAGGAAAGGATTTGGACGATGTGAGTTGAGACGGAGTGCAGGAATGAGGAAGGAGGGAACAATGAGGGATTTTGTCACACATACAGAGCCTCAATCCGGGACAGATGCACCCCCAGCTGGTTCCTGTTTTGAGAAATGGCCGTTCCCACTGTCCCTGCTCATGGCTGTGATTTAACCCCCTCCCTTAGAGTGAGGTGAACAATTCACCTCGAAACACGGTTCCTTCAGAGCGTTTCCTCGCTTTCCTGGTCCAGTGGCGCACTCTCTCTCTCTCTCCCTCCTTATTCCATGGCATTTTCTGTCTCTTCCTCTCGTTCTCCTTCGACAAGCTTCCCACACTCACCCCTTTTCATTCTCTCTTTCCTCCCACCATCCTCTCTCTCACTTTCTATCCTATCTTCCCTACTCAACCCTGTCTCTTTTCTGTACCTCCTCTCACCCTCCTTTGCCCCACTGTCTCCTCTTCCCCATTATCTTATTCCATTCTATCTCCCGTCTGCCCCTCTCTTTTTCTTCTCTCCACGCGCAACACTCCTGTCGCCCTGACACGCAGATGTGCTTAAACACCCACAGATGCTTTCCGTATTCCCCGTCCCTTCGGCCTTTCTACCTACTTCATCTCCTTCACCCCATCTCCCCCGTCCCTTCTCCACACCTCCTCCAATCAGCCTCCAAGCTGCCCGTTCTCTCACATCACACCTACCTCCTTCCATGTCCCTCTCTTCCTCTTCCTTTCGTTTCCCTCAGTCCCTCTCTTCCTTCTCCCACCCTCGCCTGGCACTGGCTCCTTCTGTTCTTTCCCCACCTCAACTGCTTCCCTATCACGCACCTTCTCTCTCCACTTCCTCTCTCCTCACAACCTTCTTTCTTTCTCGACCTTAACCGTTTTATTTCCTCCTCTTCCCACATATTTCCTCATCCACCTCACTTATTCCTTCACTTCTCCCTCCTGGGATCCCATGCTTCCTTACTTTCTCAATATTCCTTCCAGGGATACATTATCAAATGCCTTGCTGAAATCCATATACACTACATCTAATGCTCTTCCTTCATCAAAGTGTTTAGTCACATCCTCAAAAAAATGATCAGGCTCGTAAGGCACGGCCTGGCCTTGGAAAAACCATGCTGACTATTCCCAATCATATTAAACCTCTCCAAATGTTCATAAATCCTGCCTCTCAGTACCACTTACTAACCACTGAGGTAAGACTCACAGGTCTATAATTTCCTTAGCTATATCTAACCCTTTCTAGAATAAAGCAGAAACATCCGCGACCCTCCAATACTTCGTAACCTTACCCTACCCTATCGCCATAGGCTCAGCAATCTCCTCCCCCGCCTCCCACGGTAGCCTGTGGTACATCGCATCCGGTCCCGGTGACTTATCCAACTTGTTGCTTTCCAAACGCTGCAGCTCATCCTCTTTCTTAATATCTACATATTCGGGCTTTTCAGTCTGCTGCAAGTCGTCACTACTATCACCAAAATTATTTTCCATAGTGAATACTGAAGCAAAGTATTCATTAAGTACCTCTGCTGTTTCTTCCGGTTCCATTGCATTTTTCCACTGTCACACTTGATAGGTCCTATTCTTTCACGGCTTATCTCCCTACTCTTTACATACTTGTAGAAAGCCCTGAGTTTTTCCTTAACACTGCCCGCAAAGAATATCTCATTGCCCTTTCTGGCTCTCCTAATTTCCTTCTTAAGCTCTTTCCTGTTAGCTTTATAATCTTCTAGATCTCTAACATTACCTAGCTCTCTCAACCTTCTGTAAGCTTTCCTTTTCTTCTTGACCAGATTTATTATAGCTTTTGTGCACCACGGTTCCTGTACCCTACCATAACATCCCTCTCTCATTGGAACGTACTTATGCAGAAGTCCACACCAATGATGCCTGAACATTTGCCACATTTCCTCCGTACTTTTCCCTAATAACAACTGTTTCCAATTTAAGATTTCAGTCTCCGGTCTGATAGCTTCATGATTCTCCTTACTGCAGTTAAAAGCTTTTCTATCTTGTCTGTTCCTATCTCTCTCCAATGCTATTGTAAAGGAGATAGATCTGACCCTGACCAGGTTCATTTCCAAATATCAAATGAAGTGCAGGCTCTCCTCTTGTCGGCTTATCTACAAATTGTGTTAAGAAACCTTCCTTAACACACCTAACAAACTTCGCCACATCTAAACCCCTTGCGCTAGAGTGATGGAATATATAATCTCTCATCACGACATCTTTGTTATTATTACACCTTTCCATGGTCTGTTTCCTTATCTGATCCTCGATATCGCTGTTACTACTGGGCGGCCTATAGCAATGCACCCAGCAAAGTTACTGACACAGAGACACCGTAGAAAAATCCTCAATGGCGTCCACCTTTTCTGCAGTTGTGTCACTATCTCTGATCAACAATACCACGCCCCCAACTCTTTTACCTCCATCCCTGTCCTTTCTGACACACCTAAAACCCGGCACTTCAAGCAAACATTCTTCTCCCTGAGCCATTCAAGTCTCGGTAATGGCCATCACATCATATCTCCAAACGAGATAGTGATCACAATCCTATATCCTTTACCAAAGCATTGGAGAGCGATAGGAACAGACAAGTTAGCAAAGCGTTTAATTGGAGTAGTGGAAAATATGAGGGTATCAGGCAGGAAGTTGAAAGCATAAATTGGTGATAGACAATAGACAACAGGTGCAGGAGTAGTCTATTCGGCCCTTCGATCTATCACCTCCATTCACTGTGATCATGGAGCAATTATTGTTTAATTGTTCTCAGAAATGCACGAAAGAATTGTTCGAAATGTTCCGGGGATATTTGCGTGCAGTTCTGCACAGGTACGTTCCAATGAGAAAGGGAAAGGATGGTAGGGTACAGGATCCGTGGCGTAGAAAGGCTGTTTTAAATCTAATGAAGAATAAAAGAAGACTTTTTTTTTGAACGGAAGGTTAAAAAGACTAGTTGATGACGGAGAACTAAAAAGGTTATAAAGCTAGCAGGAGGGAGCTTAAGAAAGAAATTAGGAGAGCCAGAATGGGCCATAAGAAGGCCTGGCAGGACAGCATTAAGGTAAACTGCAGAGCGCAGTAGGCGTGAGGGAATAGGATGAATCAAGTGTAACAGTGGAAAAATGTGTATGCAACCGGAGAAGACAGCAGAGCGACATAACGGATACTTTGCTTCAGTATTCACTTGGATAAAGAATTCTGGTGATTGTAGTGGTGGCTTGGAGCATGTACAGATTAATAAAGACAGGCCACTTGTGCGATCCGAGGGAGGGGATTGCTGAGCATCTGCCGATGTTGCTTGTATCAGCAATGGGGACGAGAGACGATCCGAAAGATTTGAGGCTTGCGGATGTTGTTTCTTATAGAACATAGAATAGTACAGCACATTACAGGCCCTTCGGCCCACAATGTTCTGCCGACCCTCAAACCCTGCCCCCATATAAACCCTCACAATAAATTCCTCCATATACCTGTCTAGTAGTCTCTTAAACTTGACTAGTGTATCTGCCTCCACCACTGACACAGGCAGTGCATTCCATGCACCAACCACTCTCTGATTGAAAAACCTTCCTTTCTTTATTCAAGAAAGGCAGCAGAGATGGCCCAGGAAATTATAGACAAATGAGTCTTTCTTCAGTGGTTGGTAAGTCGATGGAAAAGACGCTGAGAGGGAAGATATATCAACATTTGAAGAGGCATAATATAATCAGTAACAGTCAGCATGGATTTGTCAAAGGCTGGTCGTGACAAACGAGCCTGATGATTTTTTTTTGAGGATGTGACTGAACAAATTGATGAAGGCAGCGATGTAGATGCATATTGATTTCCCCGAGCATTTGATAATGTATCCCATGTAAGGAGGCATGGACTCAAGGGGACATTGATTTGTAGATCCTGAACTGGCTTGCCGACAGAAGAGAAAGAGAGGCTGTAGACCGGTCGTGTTCTACATGGAGGCCAGGGAGCAGTGGCGTTTCTCAGGGATCTGTTCTTGGAACCCAACTCTTCGTTTTTTTATAAATGACCTAGATGAGGTTGTGGAGGTTGTGGTTCTTAAATTTGCGGATGATACAAAGGTTAGTGTGTATGAGGTCTGTCAGAGCTGGCAGCGGAACATTCATAGGATGCAAAACTGGGCTGAAAAAATTCAGATGGAGTTCAAACCAGATGAGTCTGAAGTGGTTCATTTCACTCAGGCCAAATATGATGGAATAATATAGTATTGATGGTAAGTCCCTTGGCAGTGTGTTTGATCAGAGAGGTTTTGGGTTCGAGTCCATAGGACACTCAACGCTGCGGTGCAGGTTGCCTCAATGGTTAGGAAAGCAAACGGTGCATTGGACTTCATCAACCTTAAGATTAAGTTTAGAAGCCGAGAGGAAATTTTGCAGCTATATAGGACCCTGCTCAGACCCCACTTGGAGTACTGTGCTGAGTTCTGGTCGCCTCACTACAGGAAGGATGTGGAAACGATAGAAATGGCGCAGAGGAGATTTACAAGGATGTTGCCTGGATTGGGGAGTCTGCCTAATGAGAATAGGTTGAGTGAACTCGGCCATTTTTCCTTGGAGCGACAGAAGATGGCAGGTGACCTGATAAGGAGTATCAGATGATGAGAGGCTTTTATAGTGTGGATAGTCGGAGGCTTTTCCCCAGGGGTGAAATGGATAGCACGAGAGGGCACAGGTTTAAGGTAGTATGTACTGAGGGGATGTCTTGGGTATTTTATTTTTGTCCGGAGTGTGTGGTGAGTGCACAGAATGGGCTGCCGGCTACGGCTGTGGAGGCCGATACCGTAGGAGAGGTACATGGAGCTCAGAAAAAACGGAGGGTTATGGGTAACCCTAGGTAATAACGAAGGGAAGAATATTTTCGCACAACCTCTGTGGGCCGAGGCTCCCGTATAGTGCTGTTGGCATTCAGTTGTTTCTACGCTTCTATGACTGCTGGACGGAGTGGACTGAGGAGCGTGGGTCCAAGAGTCGGGTAGGCTCGGAAGAGTTCGACGGGAACAAATGAACGACACTGTGAGCTCTACTGTTTGCACATTAGTCTGTTTCATGAGAATGTCCCCCTTTTTATGTTGGTTTACAAGTCATATAGTCAAATTATAAAGCTTAATCATTTACTCTCATGTTGTATACAGTTTGTAAACAGCCCAGAACATCCACCCATACGAGATTTTGTAAGGTTCTCGGGCCGGGGGCTACCATCACCCGGATGAAGCCGGGAGTCGAACCGATGATTGCATTCCCACGAATTGTTATTTTCTTTTATGCCCTTTCTTTAATTTTTACAAGAGCTTTGTGTTCCCTTTTCGGCCAGAATTGAATACTTCTTGAGTACTGATAACTTTTTCATGTTTGGAATACACATGTCCTGCACCTTCCTCATTTTTCTCTCAGAAATGAAAGCCATTGCCTCTCTGCTGACATCCCTTGCAGTTAAGCTGGAGAAATAACAGATAAAGTTCAACCCGGACAAATACACAGAGATAGCACATATAACCAATATGTGGATAAGTGGAGGGCAGGTTGTTTTGAGGATGTAGACAGGCTAGAGAAAGACATACAGAGGCCAAGGAAAAAGCAGATGTCCTGCTGTGTTGGACCCTGTATGGTTATTCACTTTGGGAGTGGAATCTCTGTGGATTTCTTTCCCACAGGCGGCCGTGGAGGACAAGGCTTTCTTTTTTGTATATTGGTGCCAAAGTTTCTTGATTGGTCAGCCAGGTCTTAAAGGAATGCTGGGAGAAGGCAGGGGATCGAGGTTGAGAAGTACATTGGATCAGCCGCGATTAAATATAGGAACAGACTCAGTGGGCCAAATGGTCTAATTCTGCTTCTAAATTTTACATTTTATGATAGGTTGCTTTGCTTTATTGTGGGAAAACTAAATGTTGTTGCAAAGCTTGGCTATCTGAAGATTCAGGTCACGAAGTTCACAGGATAAGACGCAGACGCGGCCTTGCATGTGGGAAAAAAAAACACATTTCTTGCTAAGAATGCGGTATTGATAACCTCTGTCCGACACTGTCTCGGTAAAAGAGGAACTGACTGTAGATGTGCAGTTCTCATCCTGTACACCGTCCGGAAGCATTCGTAGACTGTCTGATATCTAACAAGTGCTCCTTGAATCCATCACTATATTTGGCTGTTGGCCATTTCCCAAAATTCACTGTACAAATTTAAGAAATAACCTGAAATTGGCAGAGTCGTAAGGTAACGTGATCACCTACTGCAGGGTTAACCGTACACCGATGTCTGTGTCTTTACTTCTGTTCGGTCCCGGGATAAGTTATGTTACAGTCTGTGGGTAAGCCAGATCTGGATCCACAAAGCATTGACCCCTTGGATCCCATGCATCCTTTATTTCTTAATAAGACTTGCATGGGGTACCTTATCAAATGCCTTGCAGAAATCCATTAACACTAAATCTACTGTTCTTCCTTCATCAACATGTTTAGTCACATCCTCAAAAACTTCAATCAGGCTCGTAAGGCACGTCCTGCCCTTGACAAAGTTATGCTGTCTATTGCTAAGCGTATTATAACTCCCCAAACGTGCATAAATCCTGCCTCTTACGATCTTCTCCATCCGCTTGCTTACCACTGAGGTAGGAATCACTGGTCTATAATTTCCTGGGCTACATCTATTTCTTTTCTCGAATAAAGGCACAACATCATCAACACAACAGTCCTCCGGAACCTCGCCCGTCCCCATTGAGGATGCAAAGATCATCGCCAATGTCTCAGTAACCTCCTCAGTAAACTTCCCAGAGTAGCTTTGGGAACATTTCATCCGGTCCCGGCGACTTATCCAAATGATGCTTTCCAAAATCTCCAGCACAACCTCCTTTTTAATATCTACGTGCTCAAGCTTTTCAGTCTGCTGCAAGTCATCACGACGATCACCAAGATCCTTTTCTATAGTGAAATCCAACTGAGATCTAACACCTGACCAGGTTAGTTTTCCAATAACAAATCAAGAAGCTTCTCGTCTTACAGGCCTATCTACATATTGTGTCAAGAAGCCTTCCTGAACACACCTAACAGACTCCAATCCATCTAAAACTCTTGTTCTAGGAAGATGCCAATTGATATTTGGGAAATTATATCTCCCATCGCGACTACTCAGTCATTATCATAACTTTCCAAGATGTGTTTCCCTACCTGCTCATCGATATTCCTGCTACTATTGGGCGGCCTATAAAAAAACACCCGCTAAAGTTATTGACCCTTTCCAGTTCACAATCTTCACCCTAAGAGTTTCCGTAGAAAATTCCTCCATGGCGTCCACCTTTTCTGCAGCTGTGTCACAATCTATGATCAACAGTGCCACGCCCATAGCTCTTTTGCTCCCCTACCTGTCCTTTCTGAAACATCTAAAAGTCGGCACTTGAAGTATACATTCCTGTCTCTGAGATATCCAAGTCTCTGTGATGGCCACCACATCATATCTCCAAAGGATTACTCTTAAGTTTGAACGGGGCACGACTGCGCAAGCGCGTGAAAGTCTGCCCGTGAGGCAGCGGAAGAGTTTAAAAAGCGAGAAGATGAACAGGGCGGGGGACGTAGTGGATAGAGACAGGGTAGGAAGGCTTTGGTTCCAGAGGCTTCGGCGAGCATATGCTGAGGACTAGCTTGCTCCCAGTGAGGTAAGGCCGGGTAATCTCCTTTAATTAATCTAATTAGTTTAGGGGTAGGTAATGGAGGCAGCAGTTAGGGCAGTCGAGTGTTCCGTTAGCAGTATGTGGGAAATCCGGGCGAGCACAAATGTGCCTGATGACCACACCTGCAAAAGGTGCATCCAGCTGCAGCTCCTGACAAACCGAGTTAGGGAACTGGAGCTGCGGCTGGAGAAAACTCGGATCATTCGGGAAGCAGAGACAGAAATAAACAGGTGTTACAGGGAGACACTCACCCCTAAATGTCAGGAGGCAGGTAGCCAAAGTATAGTTGTGCCAAAGTTTCCTGATTGGTCAGTTAGGTCTTAAAGGAATGCTGGGAGAAGGCAGGGGATTGAGGGTGAGAAGTAAATTGGATCATCCACGATTAAATATAGGAACAGACTCAGTGGGCCAAATGGTCTAATTCTGCTTCTAAATTTTACATTTTATGATAAGTTACTTTGTTTTATTGTGGGAAAACTAAATGTTTTTGCCAAGCTTGGCTATCTGAAGATTCAGGTCACGAAGTTCACAGAATAACATGCAGACACGGCCTTGCTTGTGGGAAATAACAACATTTCATGCTAAGAATGCGGTATTGTTAACCTCTGACCGACACTGTCTTGGTAAAAGAGGAACTGACTGTAGATGCGCAGTTCTCATCCTGTACACCGTCCGGAAGCATTCGTAGACTGTCTGATATCTAACAAGTGATCCTTGAAATCCGTCACTATATTTAGCTGTTGGCTATTTCCCAAAATTCACTGTAGAAATTTAAGAAATAACCTGAAATTGGCGGAGTCGTAAGGCAACGTGATCACCTGTTGAATTGTTAACCGTACACCGATGTCTGTGTCTTTATTTCTGTTCGGTCCCGGGATAAGTTATGTTACAGTCTGTGGGTAAGCCAGTTCTGGATCCACAAAGCAATGACCCCTTGGATCCCATGCATCCTTTCTTTCTTAATAAGCCTTGCATGGGGTACCTTATCAAATGCCTTGCAGAAATCCTTTAACACTAAATCTACTGCTCTTCCTTCATCAATGTGTTTTGTCACATCCTCAAAAATTTCAATCAGGCTCGTAAGGCACGTCCTGCCCTTGACAAAGTTATGCGGTCTATTGCTAAACGTATTATACCTCCCCAAATGTGCATAAATCCTGCCTCTTACGATCTTCTCCATCCACTTGCTAACCACAGAGTTAGGAATCACTGGTCTATAATTTCCTGGGCTACATCTATTCCTTTTCTCGAATAATGGAACAACATCCTCAACCCACCAGTCCTCCGGAACCTCGCCCGTCCCCATTCAGGATGCAAAGATCATCGCCAAAGTCTCAGTAACCTCCTCCCCTACTTCCCAGAGTAGCCTTGGGAACATCTCATCCGGTCCCGGCGAATTATCCAAATGATGCTTTCCAAAATCTCCAGCACATCCTCTTGTTTTAATATCTCCGTGCTCAGGCTTTTCAGTCTGCTGCAAGTCACAACAACGATCACCAAGATCCATTCCATAGTGAGATCTCACTGAGATCTAACACCTGACCAGGTTAATTTTCCAATAACAAATCATGAAGCTTCCCGTCTTGCAGGCTTATCTACATATTGTGTCAAGCAACAATCCTGAACACACCTAACAGACTCCAACCCATCTAAAACTCTTGCTCTGGGGAGATGCCAATTGATATTTGGAAATTAATATCTCCCATCGCGACTACTCTATCATTATCATAACTTTCCAAGATGTGTTTCCCTATTTGCTCATCGATATTCCTGCTACTATTGGGCGGCCTATAAAAAAAAACACCCGGTAAAGTTATTGACCCTTTCCTGTTCACAATCTTCACCCGATGAGTCTCCGTAGAAAATTTCTCCATGGCGTCCACCTTTTCTGCAGCTGTGTCACTATCTCTGATCAACATTGCCACGCCCACACCTCTTTTTCCCCCCTACCTGTCCTTTCTGAAACATCTAAAAGTCGGCACTTGAAGTATCCATTCCTCACTCTGAGCCATCCATGTCCCTGTAATGGCCACCACACCATATCTCCAAAAGATTACTCTGAAAGTTTGAACGGGGCACGACTGCGCAAGCGCGTTAAAGCCTGCCCGTGAGGCAGCGGGAGAGTTTATAAAGCGAGCAGATTAATGGAGCGGGCGACGTAGTGGATAGAGACAGGGTAGGAAGGCTTTGGCTCCAGAGGCTTCGGCGAGCAGATGCTGAGGACTAGCTTGCTCCCGGTGAGGTAAGGCCGGGTAATCTTTAATTAAACTAATTAGCTTAGGGGTAGGTAATGGAGACAGCAGTTATAGCAGTCGAGTGTTCCGTTAGCAGTATGTGGGAAATCCGGGCGAGCACAAATTTGCCTGATGACCACACCTGCAAAAGGTGCATCCAGCTGCAGCTCCTGACAAACCGAGTTAGGGAACTGGAGCTGGAGCTGGATGAACTTCGGATCATTCGGGAGGCAGAGGCAGAAATAAACAGGAGTTACAGGGAGACACTCACCCCTAAATGTCAGGAGGCAGGTAGCTGGGTGACTGTGAGCGGAGGGAGGGGGAATAGCCAGAATGAGTAGAGCATCACTGCGGCCGTTCCCAAAAATAATAAGTATACCGTTTTGGATACTGTTGGTGGGGACGTACCCTCATGGAGTAAAGCCAGATCTGCCCCTGGTGTCCCTAGATACCAGGGACAATCTGTAATGGTCACGTCTCTGGCACTGAGAATGTATCTTCAGCTCAGAAGGGAAGGAGTGAAAAGCGGAGAGCAGTAGTGATAGGGGATTCGATGGTTGGGAGAAGAGATCGGAGGTTCTCTGGGAGATATCGAGAATCTCCGATGATCTGTTGCCTCCCTGGTGCCAGCGTCGGCGATATCTTGGATCAAGCTCTCAGTGTTCTCAAGAGGGAGGGTGAGCATCCGGATATCGTGGTCCATGTGGGGACCAATGACGTGGATAGGAAGAAGGAAGAGGTCCTGCAAAGAGTGTTTAGGGAGTTAGGTGCAAAGTTGAAGGACAAGACCTCCAGAGTTGCAATCTCAGGATTGCTACCCGTGCCACGAACGAGTCAGGCCACGAATATGAAGATAATGCAGCTAAATACGTGGCTAAGTAGTTTGTGCAAGAAGGATGGCTTCATGTTTCTGGACAATTGGGCCTTGTCCCAGGGAAGGTGGGACTTGTACCGACGGGACGGGTTGCACCTGAACTGGTTGGGGACTAAAATCCTTGCGGGAAGGTTTGTTACTGCTGCACCGGGGGGTTTAAACTAGACTTGCAGGGGGAGGGAAACAGATAGTGAGGTGGAGAAGGATAAAGGTCACGCGAGAGCTGCAAGTACAGTGCATGGAGTAAAGCCAGATCTAGCATTTGAGGAAAGAGAGACAGAATAAAGGGTGTAAAGGTAGTTAGGTAGAAGGGCCAAAGTGCGTGTACGACAATGCAAGAGACATCATGAACTGAGGTGATGACAAATTGCCCTTATTATCGATCAGTTCAATCCATACTGACTCTACATCTCCTGATTCTATGTCACACCTCGCAAGGGACTGAATTTCATTCCTCACCAGCAGAGCCAACCCACCCCCTCTGCCCACCTGTCTGTCCTTCCGATAGGACGTATACGCTTGATTATTCATTTCCCAGTGAAAAGTGGCAGATGCGTTCACCTCGGAGAAGTGCGAGGTGGTACTTTGGAAGGACAAACTCCAAGGCAGAGTACAAAGTAAGTGGCAGGATACCTGGTAGCAGGGAGGAGCAGAGAGATCTGGGGGTACGAGTCCACAGATCCCAGAATGTTGCCTCACAGATAGATAGGGAAGACAAGAAGCCTATATGGTGTTAGTTTTCCTAAGATCAGGGATGGAGTTTTAGAGTCGCGATGTAAAGATGCATCTCTATAAAAGCCTGCTTAGGCCGAACTTGGAGTACTGTGTCCAGACAAGGATCCGCATGGAAGGTTAGTTAGGAAGGTTGAATCGTTAGTTATTAATATTGAAGTAGAAAATGGATTCAACTGTGGCTGGATGGGAGATGCCAAAGAGTAGTGGTGGATAACTGTTTGTCAGATTGGTGGCCGGTGACTAGTGGTACGCCTCAGGGATCTATGTCAAAGGCCTTACTGAAGTCCATATAGACAACATCCACTGCTTTACCCTAGTCAACTTTCGATTATATGGTTATGATTATATGATTATAGATCCCACCTTCCTTGCAAGGATGTAAAAGCATTGGATAGGTTACGGAAGAGATTTACCAGGATGTTGCCCGGTTTAGAGGGTATGCATTATGATCAGAGATTAAGTGAATTAGGGCTTTATTCTTTGGAGAGAAGGGGACGAGAGGAGAAATGATTGAGGTATACAAGATATTAATAGGAATAGATAGAGTGAACAGCCAGCGCCTCTTCCCCAGGGCAACACTGCTCAGTACATGAGGACCTGATTTAAGGTAAGTGGAGGGAAGTTCAAGGCGGATATTAGAGGAAGATGTTTTTACTCAGAGAGTAGCTGTTGTGTGGAATGCACTGCTTGATTCAGTGGTGGAGGCAGATACACTATGAAATTTAAGAGACTACTAGACAGGTAAATGTTAGAATTTAAGTTGCGGGGTTTTATGGGGGCATTGTTGAAGGGTCGGCACAGCACTGTGGACCTCAGCGCTTGTAATGTGCTGTTCTATTCTCTGTTCTATGTTGCAACATTGCCATACATTTCTTATTCGTCATTTCCACCCATAACGCCTCACTTAGACGAATTTTCTTGCCTGTCCTGACTGTCCACTGTGGTATTATTTTTTTCTCAGCCTTGTAATGTCACCACTCCTCCTTTAATTCCTTCCTCTTTCTCACGACTAAAAATAGGGAAACCCGAAATATCGTGCTGTCCTGCGTGCTCCTCCTGCACCCAATTCTCAGAAATGGCTACAATGTCATAATTCACTGTATTGATTCCTTCGCTGAGCTCAACGGACTTTTTAAAGCGTATTGCATTAGAATGCTCAGTGCTCCAGTTGCATTATGCATAAACTCTTGATATCTGACTTTTTCTGCGGTCTTAACAACATCTGTGCCCAGATCGACTCCGCTATCTGCTCTGGAGATCTGAATCCCATACCTTGCAACTCAACTTCAACAGGTCTCCCAAAAACTACCATGCACAGTACCTACAAACCTTCTGGCTGGGATATCAGTTTCCCTCTAGTTCAGGTGTAAACCGTCTTCCATCTCTCCTAAAAAGTGTTCTAAGAGTAAACCTAGCAATTATAGGCCTGTCATTTTGTCGCCAGTGGTGGGTAAATTAATGGAAAGTATTCTTAGAGATGGTATATATAATTATATGGATTGACGAGTCTGATTAGCAACAGTCAACATGGATTTCTGCGTGGAAGGTCATGTTTGACTAATCTTATTGAATTTTTTGAAGCGGGTACGTGGAAATTTGCCGAGGGTAAAGCAGTGGATGTTGTCTGTATGGACCTCAGTAAGGCCATTGACAAGGATCCGCATGGAAGGTTAGTTAGGAAGGTTGAATCGTTAGGTATTAATATTGAAGTGGTAAAATGAATTCAACTGTGGCTGCATGGGAGATGCCAGAGAGTAGTGGTGGATATCTGTTCGACAGGTTAGAGGCCCGTAACTAGTGGTGTGCCTCAGGGATCTATGTCAAAGGCCTTACTGAAGTCCATATAGACAACATCCACTGCTTTACCGTCGCATTATGTTTATATTGTTATACAGATCCCAACTTCCTTGGAAGGATGTAAATACATTGGATAGGGTACGGAGGAGATTTACAAGGATGTTGCCTGGTTTAGAGGGTATGCATTATGATCAGAGATTAAGTGAACTAGGGCTTTATACTTTTGAGAGAAGGGGGACGAGAGGAGAAATGATAGAGGTATACAAGATATTAATAAGAATAGATAGAGTGAACAGCCAGCGCCTCTTCCCCAGGGCAACACTGCTCAATACAAGAGGACCTGGTTTTAAGGTAAGGGGAGGGAAGTCAAGGCGGTTATTAGAGGAAGATGTTTTTACTCAGAGAGTAGTTGTTGTGTGGAATGCACTGTTTGAGTCAGTGGTGAAGCAGATACACTGCTAGAGACTACTATTTAAGAGACTACTAGACAGGTAAATGTTAGAATTTAAGGTGAGGGGTTATATGGGGGCATGAGTTAAGGGTCGGCACAGCACTGTGGACCTCAGCGCCTGTAATGCGCTGTTCTATTCCATGTTCTATGTTGTAACATTGCCATTCATTTCTTATTCGTCATTTCCACCCATGAAGCCTCACTTAGAGGAATTTTCCTGCCTGTCCTGACTGCCCACTGTGGTATTATTTTGTTCTCAGCCTAGTAATGTCACCACTCCTCCTTCAATTCCTTCCTCTTTCTCACGACTAAAAATAGGGAAACCCGAAATATCGTGCTGACCTGCTTGCTCCTCCCACACCCAATTCTCAGTAATGGCTACAATGACATAATTCACTGTATTGATTCATTCGCTGAGCTCAACCGCCTTTTTAAAGCGTTTTGCATTAGAATGCTCAGTGCACCAGTCGCATTATGAATAAACTCTTGATATCTGACTTTTTTCTGCAGTCTTAACAACATCTGTGCCCATATCGACTCCGCTTTCTGCTCTGGAGATCTGAATCCTATACCTTGCAACTCAAGTTCAATAGCTCTCCCAAAAACTCCCATGCACAGTACCCACAAACTTTGTGGCTGGGATATCAGTTTCCCTCTAGTTCAGGCGTAAACCGTTTTCCATTATTTCTAAAAAAGTGTTCTAAGCGTAAACCTAGCAATTATAGGCCTGTCATTTTGTCGTCGGTGGTGGGTAAATTAATGGAAAGTATTCTTAGAGATGGTCTATATAATTATCTGGATAGACGAGTCTGATTAGCAACAGTCAACATGGATTTCTGCGTGGAAGCTCATGTTTGAAAAAAATCTTATTAAATTTTTTGAAGAGGTTACGAGGAAAGTTGCCGAGGGTAAAGCAGTGGATGTTGTCTATGTGGACTTCAGTAAGGCAATTGACAAGGTTCCGCACGGAAGGTTCGTTAGGAAGGTTGAATCGTTAGTTATTAATATTGAAGTAGTAAAATGGACTGGATGGAACATGCCAAAGAGTAGTGGTGGATAACTGTTTGTCAGGTTGGAGGCCGGTGACTAGTGGTGTGCCTCAGGGATCTATGTCAAAGGCCTTACTGAAGTCCATATAGACAACATCCACTGCTTTACCCACGCATTAGGGTTATATGGTTATAAAGTTCCCACCTTCCTTGGAAGGATGTAGAAGCATTGGATAGGGTACGGGGGAGATTTACCAGGATGTTGCCTGGCTTAGAGGGTATGCATTATGATCAGAGATTAAGTGAACTAGGGCTTTATTCTTTGGAGAGAAGGGGGACGAGAGGAGAAATGATAGAAGTATACAAGATATTAATAGGAATAGATGGAATGATCTGCCAGCGCCTCTTTCCCAGGGCAACACTGCTCAATACAAGAGGACCTGGGTTTAAGGTAACAGGTGGAAAGTTCATTGCGGATATTAGAGGAAGATGTGTTTACTCAGAGAGTAGTTGTGTGGAATGCACTGCCTGAGCCAGTGGTGGAGGCAGATACACCAGTGAAATTTAAGAGACTACTAGACAGATAAATGTTAGAATTTATGTTGCGGGGTTATATGGGGTATGGTTGAAGGGTCGGCACAGCACTGTGGACCTCAGGGGCTGTAATGTGCTGTTCTATTCCATGTTCTATGTTGTAACATTGCCATACATTTCTTATTCGTCATTTCCACCCATAAAGCCTCAATTAGAGATGGTATATATTATTATCTGGATAGACTAGTCTGATTAGCAACAGTCAACATGGATTTCTGCGTGGAAGGTCATGTTTGACAAATCTTATTGAATTTTTTGAGGAGGTTACGAGGAAAGTTGACTAGGGTAAAGCAGTGGATGTTGTCTATGTGGACTTCAGTAAGGTCATTGACAAGGATCCGCATGGAAGGTTAGTTAGGAAGGTTGAATCATTAAGTATTAATATTGAAGCAGTAAAATGAATTCAACTGTGGCTGGATGGGAGATGCCAAAGAGTAGTGGTGGGTAACAGTTTGTCAGATGGGAGGTCGGTGACTAGTGGTCTGCCTCAGGGATCTATGTCAAAGGCCTTACTGAAGTCCATATTGACAGCATCCACTGTTTTATCCTCGCATTAGCGTTATATGTTATATGGTTATAAAGATCCTGTACCTTTTCCATTGCTTCCACATCCTCCCTATAGGGAAGCGACGAGAACTGGACACAAGTGTGGCCTAACTAGAGTTTTATAGAACTGCATCATTATTTCGCGTCTCTTAAACTCAATCCCTCGACTGATGAAAGCTAACACCCCATAAGCTTTCTTAACTACCCTACCTAACTGTGAGGCAAATTTCAGGGATCTGTAGACATGTACCCCCAGATCCCTCTGCTCCTCCACTCTACCAAGTATCCTGCCATTTACTTTATACTCTGCCTTGGAATTTGTCCTTCAAAAGTGTACCACCTCACACTTCTCCGGGTTGAACTCCATCTGCCACTTCTCAGCCCACTTCTGCATCGTATCAATGTCTCTCTGCAATCTTCGACAATCCTCTACACTATCTACAACACCACTAACCTTTGTGTCGTCTGCAAAATTGCCAACCCACCTACCCCCACATCCAGGTCGTTAATAACAATCACAAAAAGTAGAGGTCCCAGAACAGATCATTGTGGGACACCACTAGTCATAACCCTCTAATCTGAATGTACACCCTCCACAATGATCCTCTGCCTTCTGCAGGCAAGCCAATTCTGAATCCCCCTGGCCAAACCTCCCTGGATCCCATGCCTTCTGACTTCCTGAATAAGCCTACCGTGTGGAACCTGGTCAAAAGTCTTACTAAAATCCATGTAGATCACATCCACTGCACTACCCTCATATATATGCCTTGTCACCTCCTCAAAGAAATGATGTGGAAGCATTGGAGAGGATACAGATGAGATATACCAGGATGCCTCCTGGTTTAGAGAGTATGAATTATGATCAGAGATTAAAGGAACTAGGGTTTTATTCTTTGAAGGGAAGGGAGATGAGAGGAGAAATGATAGAGGTATACAAGATCTTCATAGGAATAGATAGAGTGAACAGCCAGCGCCTCTTCCCCAGGGCAACACTGCTCAATACAAGAGGACCTGGCTTTAAGGTAAGGGGAGGGAAGTTCAAGGCGGATATTAGAGGAAGATGTTTTTACTCAGAGAGTAGTTGTTGTGTGGAATGCACTGCCTGAGTCAGTGGTGGAGGCAGATACACCGGTGAAAGTTAAGAGACTACTAGACAGGTAAATAGATAGATGATAGATAGATAGATACTTTATTCATCCCCATGGGGAAATTCAACTTTTTTTCCAATGTCCCATACACTTGTTGTAGCAAAACTAATTACATACAATACTTAACTCAGTAGAAAATATGATATGCATCTAAATCACTATCTCAAAAAGCATTAATAATAGCTTTTAAAGAGTTCTTAAGTCCTGGCGGTAGAATTGTAAAGCCTAATGGCATTGGGGAATATTGACCTCTTCATCCTGTCTGAGGAGCATTGCATCGATAGTAACCTGTCGCTGAAACTGCTTCTCTGTCTCTGGATGGTGCTATGTAGAGGATGTTCAGAGTTATCCATAATTGACCGTAGCCTACTCAGCGCCCTTCGCTCAGCTACCGATGTTAAACTCTCCAGTACTTTGCCCACGACAGAGCCCGCCTTCCTTACCAGCTTATTAAGACGTGAGGCGTCCCTCTTCTTAATGCTTCCTCCCCAACACGGCACCACAAAGAAGAGGGCGCTCTCCACAACTGACCTATAGAACATCTTCAGCATCTCACTACAGACATTGAATGAGGCCAACCTTCTAAGGAAGTACAGTCGACTCTGTGCCTTCCTGCACAAGGCATCTGTGTTGGCAGTCCAGTCTAGCTACTCGTCTAACTGTACTCCCAGATACTTGTAGGTCTTAACCTGCTCCACACATTCTCCATTAATGATCACTGGCTCCATATGAGGCCTAGATCTCCTAAAGTCCACCACCATCTCCTTGGTCTTGGTGATATTAAATGTTAGAATTTACGGTGGGGGGTTATATCGGGGCATGGCTTAAGGGTCGGCACAGCACTGTGGACCTCAGCGCCTGTAATGTGCTGTTCTATTCCATGTTCTATGTTGTAACATTGCCATTCATTTCTTATTCGTCATTTCCACCCATAAAGGCTCACTTAGACGAATTTTCTTGCCTGTCCAGACTGTCCACTGCGGTATTTCTTTTTTCTCAGCCAAGTAATGTCACCCCTCATCCTTCAATTCCTTCCTCTTTCCCACGACTAAAAATAGGGAAACCCGAAATATCGTGCTGTCCTGCTTGCACCTCCCACGCCCAATTCTCGGTAATGGCGACAATGACATAATTCACTGCATTGATTCCGTCGCTGAGCTCAACCGCCTTTTTAAAGCGGTTTGCATTAGAATGCTCAGTGCACCAGTCGCATTATGCATAAACACTTGATATCTGACTTTTTCTGCGGTCTTAACAACATCTGTGCCCATATCGACTCCGCTATCTGCTCTGGAGATCTGAATCCCATACCTTGCAACTCAACTTCAACAGCTCTCCGAAAAATTCCCATGCAGAGTACTGACAAACCTTCTGGCCGAGGTATCAGTTTCCCTCTATTTCAGGTGTAAACCGTCTTCCATCTCTTTTGAAAAGGGTTCTAAGAGTAAACCTAGCAATTATAGGCCTGTCATTTTGTCGTTAGTGGTGGGTAAATTAATGGAAAGTATTCTTGGAGATGGTATATATTATTATCTGGATAGACGAGTCTGATTAGCAGCAGTCAACATGGATTTCTGCGTGGAAGGTCATGTTTGACAAATCTTATTGAATTTTTTGAAGAGGTTACGAAGAATGTTGGCGAGGGTAAAGCAGTGGATGTTGTCTGTATGGACTTCAGTAAGGCCTTTGACAAGGTTCCGCACAGAAGGTTAGTTAGAAAGGTTCAATCGTTAGGTATTAATATTGAAGTAGTAAAATGGATTCAACAGTGGCTGGATGGGAGATGCCAAAGAGTAGTCGTGGATAACTGTTTGTCAGATTGGAGGCCGGTGACTAGTGGTACGCCTCAGGGATCTATGTAAAAGGCCTTACTGAAGTCCATATAGACAACATCCACTGTTTTACCCTCGCA
The DNA here is from genome assembly GCF_048418815.1 of Hemitrygon akajei. NCBI lineage: Eukaryota > Metazoa > Chordata > Chondrichthyes > Myliobatiformes > Dasyatidae > Hemitrygon > Hemitrygon akajei. The sequence goes on from NW_027331919.1 coordinate 19,351,915, forward strand.
TTAGGGTTATATGTTATATGGTTATAAAGATCCCACCTTCCTTGAAAAGAAAATGCAAAAAATGCAAAAAAAAAGGTGAACTGTGTCCAGTCTGGTCGACTCACTATGGATAGGATGTGGAAGCATTGGATAGGGTACGGAGGAAATTTACCAGGATGCTGCCTGTTTTAGATGGTATGCATTATGATCAGAGATTAAGTGAGCTAGGGTTTTACTCTTTGGAGAGAAGGGGGACGAGAGGAGAAATGATATACAAGATATTAAGAGGAATAGATAGAGTGGACAGCCAGCGCCTCTTCTTGCCCAGGGCACCACTGCTCAATACAAAAGGACATGGCTTTAAGGTAAGTGGTTGGAATTTCAAGGGGAATATTAGAGGAAGGTGTTTTTACTCAGAGAGTGGTTGGTGCGGGGAATGCACTGCCCGAGTTAGTGATGGAGGCAAATACAGGTAAATGGAAGAAATTTAGGTGTGGGGTTATATGGAGGGGGCATGTTTTATGGATCGGCACAACATTGTGGGTCGAGGTGCCTATACTGCGCTGTACTATTCTATGTTATAACATTGCCATATATTTCTTATCCGTTATTACCACCAATAAAGCCTCACTTAGACGAGTTTTCTTGCCTGTCCTGACTGTTGACTATGGTAATATTTGCTCAGCCTGGTAATGTCACACCTCCTCCTTTAATTCCTTCCTCTTTCTCACGACTAAACATAGAGATACCAGAAATATCGTTCTCTCCTACTTGCTCCTCCTACACCCAATTCTCAGTAATGTCCACAATTTTATAATTCGCTGTATTGGTTCATTCGCTGCGATCAAACGCCTTTCTTATAGTTTATTGCATTGAAATATATGGAGCTCAGTGCACCAGTCGCATTATGTATAAACTCTTGATATCTGACTATTTCTGCGGTATTATCAACTTCTGCCTCCATATCGACTCCGCTCTGCTCTGGAGCTCTGAATCCCATCCCCCTGCAACTCAAGTTCATTAACTCACCCAAGCACTCTCATGCACAGTCCTGACAAACCTTCCCGCTGAGATATCAGTTCCCCTCCAGTTTAAGTGTAAACCGTCTTCCATCTCTTCTATACAGATCCCAACTTCCTTGGAAAAAAAATACTATGATTCCAAATTTTGGGGCCCTCCCACTTACACCACGTGCTAAACCGTATGGTCGTCCTATATCTGGACACACTGGGATGGGCAGTGGTCCCGTACGTTAATTTAATAGCTAAATCCCTGACCTCAATTTGCAAAACCACCTTCCCATACATACAGTTTTCATTTGAACATATCTCCTGCTCACTCACTTACTTAAAAATCATAGAGAAGGAATGGTGTGCTGAGAAAAGAGAAAGGAAAGGGCGGAGAATGGGGACACAGAAAGGGTGTTCAGACTGCAGACTTTGGAGCAGGGTATGTGAGCTACCATTTTCATGCTCCCTATCTCTGATTGGAGTCTGTTAATACGCCGAAATCCACTGACCCATGACTAGGAATCAAAGACAGTGCAAGAATCCCTCCATACTATCCCATCACACACTCCTGGAAACATACACTGAGTAACGCTCCCTCCACAACGACGGTCCATTACACACTGCTGGGGTCAGACACAGAGTGCAGCTCCCTCTACATTGTCCCAACACACACTCCGGGGTCTTACAAGGAGTGAAGCTCAGTCCACACCGACCCAGCACACACTCCCGGGGTCAGAGAAACAGCGAATCTCTCTAAATATTATACCATCTCACTCTCTAGGTCAGACATGTGAAGTACCTCCCACACCATCGCAGCACATGCTACTGGAATGAGAAAAGGTACGAAACCCTCTCCCTCCTCCGTTCTCCCCACTCACCAATACCCAGCCTTTCGGCTTTCCAGCAGCCTCGAATTGTGTGTGTCTCTCGGAGATGGTGTGTCTGTGTGTGAGCGGATTGTGTGCTGCCGTTAGAGGAAGGAAGGGGAGGAGAGAGGAGGCCAGGGAAAGGGTGGTGAGAATGCAAACACTGATGCAAGTGGTGTGGAACACGTGACCGGCTTGTGCATGCAGAGTTGTGGAGAGATTCAGATCCTGGTGATCGATATCCATGGTACGGGGGGAGGTGAAACACCACCCATCATCTCCCCCTCATACTCCCCACAATTACTTGTGTCACAGAGCGGGAGGAGAGTGGAGAGACGACGTAGGTGGGGAACGTTTAGCACATGGAGTGTATCACCGAGACGGGGATGGGACGTATGGGTACTTACGGGATGATGGAGACGGCGAAGTGTGCAGGAGGGGGTTTGGGTCACGGACACGGGGTTGCTTGGAACTGAGTGATGGGTGACGGCGACGGGAGTGGTGTATTGCAGACAGTGTGTGACGGTGACGGGAATGAGTGTAGGGGAGAACGTTTGACGGGGCTTAGAGGGATTTTGCAGAGGGAGGGTGTTATGCACACGCAGTGAAGTGTTTTCGATTGTTCTGGAATTACATTGCAGGTTAACTTTCTCCCAATATGTCCTTCCTATCACACCCTCGGCATCCCGAGTGACCCTGAGATCATCCAGTTCCATTTCCAACTCCTCAACGCGGAGTGTTAGAAGCCGCAGCTAGATACACCTAAGACCATAAGACTCAGGAGCAGAGGTCGGCGATTCGTCCCATCGAGTCTGCTCCGCTATTTTATCATGAGCTGATCCATTCACCGATTTAGTCCCACTTCGCCCGCCTTCTCACCATAACCTTTGATGCCCTGGCTACTCAGATACCTACCCATCTCTGCCTTAGATACACCCAATGACCTGGCCCCCACTGCCGCCCGACACATCAAATTCCAGAGATTCAACACCCTCTGGCTAAATGAATTTCTTCGCATCTCTGTTGTGAATGGGCGCCCTTCAATCCTTCAGTCATGCCCTCTCGTAACAGATTCCCCCACTATGGGAAACAACTTTGCCACATCCACTCCGTCCATAACTTTTAACATTCGAAATGTTTCTATGATGTCCCCCCTCATTCTTCTAAACTCCAAGGAGTACAGTCCAAGAGCGATCAAACGTTCCTCAAATGTTACCCTCTCATTCCCGGGCTCATTCTCGTGAAATTTCTCTGAACCCTCTCCAACATCAGCACCTCCTTAATTAAATAAGGTGCCTAAAACTGCACACAGCACTCCTAGTGAGTTCTTACCAGTGCCTTATAGAGCTTCAGCATCGCACCCCTGCTCCTATACTCTATTCTTCTAGAAGTAAACAATAGGTGCAGGAGTAGGCCATTCGTCCCTTCGTGCCAGCACCGCTAATCAATGTGATCAGCGCTGAACATCCACAATCAATACCCTGTTCCTGCCTTCTCCCAATATCCCTTGACTGCACTATCTTTAAGAGCTCTATCTAACTCTTACTTGAAAGCATACAGAGAATTGACCTCCACTGCCTTCTGAGGCAGAGCATTCCATAGAACCACAACTGACTGGGTTATATTTTTTTCCCTGAACTCCGTTCTAAATGGGCTGCTCCTTAAACTGTGGCCTTTGGTTCTGCGCTCCCCCATCATCGGGAACATGTTTCCGGCCTCTGGCGTGTCCAATCCCTCCCATCCTTCTAAATTCCAATGTATACAAGTCCAGTACTCCAATCTTTCAACACCTGACAGTCCCGCAATCCCGGGAATCAACCTCGTGAATCTATGCTGCACTCACTCAATAGCAAGAATGTCCTTCCTCAAATTTGGAGACCAAATCTGAACACAATACTCTAGATGTAGTCTCAAGAGGGCCCTGTGCAACTGCAGAAGGACCTCTTTGCTCCTATACTCAACTCTCCTTGTTATGAAGGCCAACATGCCATTAGCTTTCTTCACTGTCTGCTGTACCTGCATGCTTACTTTCAGTATCTGACAAACAAGAACACCTAGATCTCATTGTACTTCCCTTTTTCCTAACTTGACACCATTCAGATAGTAAATGCCTTCATGTTCTTGTCACCAAAGTGGAAAACCTCACATTTATCCACATTAAACTGCATCTGCCATGCATCTGCCCACTCACCCAACCTGTCCACATCACCCTGCATTCTCCTAACACACTCCTCATATTTCACACTGCCACACAGCTTTGTGTCATGTGCAAATTTTCTAATGTTACTTTTAATCCCTTCATCTGAATCATTAATGTATATTGTAAATAGCTGCGGTCCCAGCACTGAGCCTTGCGGTTCCCCACTAGTCACTGGCTGCCGTTCTGAAAGTGACCCGTTAACCCCTACTTGTTGTTTCCTGTCAGCCAAACAATTTTCTATCCATGTCTGTACTCTACCCTCAATACCATGTGCTCTATTTTTGCCCACTAATCTCCTGTGTGGGACCTTATCAAAGGCTTACTGAAAGTCCAGATACACTACATCCACTGACTCCACTTGTCCATTTTCATAGATAGATCCTCATAAACGTCCAGAAGATTAGTCTTGCGGAGTCAGACAATAGAGCTGATCCCCACTACACCGACCCAACACGCATAGCCCAGAACACAGAATGAGTAATCCTATCTCTCTCTCTCTCTCTCTCTCTCTCTCTCTCTCTCTCCTTCCCCGTCTCTCCCCTCTATGTCTCTCTCTGTCTCTCTCCCGCCTCTCTCTCTGTCTGTCTCTGTCTCTCCCTTGAGAATGGGGTCCAAGCGGGTTGTGGAGGGAGTTTCACTCTGTCTGATCACGGGACTCTGTTAAGGGACGGTAAGGAGGAAGTTTAACTCTGGGCCTGACGGTGGGGCTGTGTGGTGGGACGATGTGACCGGTAATCCACACGGTCTCCGTTTGTTTGTTCGGACGGTCTAGTGGTACTTATCCACTCTCTCTCTCTCTCTCTCTCTCTCTCTCTCTCTCTCTCTCTCTCTCTCTCTCTCTCTCTCTCTCTCTCTCTCTCTCTCTCTCTCTCTCTCTCTCTCTCTCTCTCTCTCTCTCTCTCTCTCTCTCTCTCTCTCTCGCTCTCTCTCTCCTTGAGAGTAGGATCGGGGGATGGGGGATTTTACCTCACCTTTCCTGCTGGTCAACGTTGGCAGAATAATTTGCTTTCGGGGCTAGAGCTGTTGTGGTTGCGGATGCACGCATTCCTGAAACAGGTGGTCTGGCAGAGATCCTGAAGGGAATTCGCGATTGTCCTGGATTCAAGGGTCGAATACAACTCAAGGACTTTTCGTCGATATTGGCACCGGGTCCTGTTCATCTCCTGATATTGTTACACAACAGACAGCTGGTCTCGTTCGGAAGAGATCAGGGAGAGGCGAAACTCTGTCAAGAAGAAAAGAGAAATTTACAAAAGTGTCGGAAGGCTAGGTAATATCTAAAAGATTATAAGGCTAGCAGGAAGGATCTTAAGAGGGAAATTAGATGAGCCAGAATGGGCCATCTGAAGACTTGGCGGGCAGGATTAACGAAAACCACAAGACTTTCTACAAGTACCTGAGGAGCAGGAGGATAAGACGTGAAAGAATAGGACGTATCAAGTGAGACAGTGGAAAGGTGTGCATGAGACCACAGGAAATAGCGGAGGTACTTAATGAAAACGTTGCTTCAGTGTTCACTATGGAAAATGATCTTGGTGATAGTAGTGATGACTTGCGGCAGACTGAAAAGCTTGAGCGTGTGGATATTAAGAAAGAGGATGTGCTGGAGCTTTTGAAAAGTTCCAGTTGGATAAGTCCCCGGGACCGGATGAGATGTACCCCAGCTGCAATGGGAGGCGAGAGAGGAGATTGCTGAGCCTCTGGCGATGATCTTAGCATCTTCAATGGAGACGGGATAGGTTCGAGAGGATTGGAGAGTTGCGAATATTGTTGTTTTATTCAAGGAAGGGAGAAGAGATTGCCCAGGAATTTATAAACCAGTGATTCTTATCTCAGTGGTTGGTATGTTGATGGAGAAGATCCTGAGATGCAAGATTTATGAACATTTGGAGAGGATGATATGATTAGAAATAGTCAGAATGGGTTTGTCAAGGGAAAGTTGTACGAGCCTGATTGAATTTTATGAGGATGTGACAAAACAAGTTGCTGAAGGAAGAGCAGTAGATGTAGTGTATATGGATTTCAGCAAGGCATTTGATAAGGTACCCACGCATGGCTTACTGCGGAGTTAAAGTGGCATGGGATACAAGGGGTGATTGCCTTGTGGATCCCGAACTGGCTTGCCCACAAAAGAGTGGGTGTGTACGGGTCATATTCTGCATGTGGGTCGCTGACCAGTGGGGTGCCTGAGGGATCTGTTCTGGGACCCTTACTGTTCGTGATCTTTATAAATGACCTGGATAAGGAAGTGGACGGATGCGTTCGTAGGTTTGATGATGACACAAAGGTTGGTGGTGTGTGGATAGTGTAGAGGGCTGTCACACGTTACAACGGGACATTGATTGGATGTAAAACTGGTCTGAGAAGTAACAGATGGAGTTCAACCCAGACACTTGTGAAGTGGTTCTTTTTGGTAGCTCAATAATCTGGCAGTACTAATGGTAATACTCTTGGCAGTGTGCTGGATCAGAGAGACTTTGGGGTCCGAATCCAGAGGACGCTCAAAGCAGCTGCGCAGGCTGACTCTGTGGTTAAGAAGGCGTATGGTGTATTAACCTTCATCAATCGTGGAATACAAATTAGAGCCAAGAGGTAATGTGGCAGCTATATATGACCCTGACCAGGCCCCACCTGGAGTACTGTGCTCAGTTCCGGTCGCCTCACTACGAGAAGGATGTGGAAGCCATAGAATGGGTGCAGAGAAGATTTACAGGGATGTTGCCTGGATTGGGGAGCATGCCCTATGAGAATAGGTTGAGTGAACTCGGCTTTTTCTCCTTGGAGTGACAGAGGATGGGAGGTGACATGACAGAGGTGGAAAACATGCTGAGAGGCATTAATCGTGTGGATAGTCAGGGATTTCCCCCCCCCCCCCCAGGGCTGAAATGGCTGACACAAGAGGACACAGGTTGACCGATCTGGAGAGTAGGTACAGAGGAGATGTCAGGGGTATGCTTTTTACTCAAGGAGTGGTGACTACGTGGAAATGGCGACTGGCAGCAGTGGTGGAGGCGGACACAATAGTGGCTTTTAAGAGACTTTTAGATGTGTACATGGAGCTTAGTGAAGGGCTATAGGTAAGCCTAGTAATTTCTAAGGCAGGGACATGTTCGGCACAGAACTGTGGGCCGAACAGCCTGTATTGTGCTGTAAGTTTTCTATGATTCTATGAAAACTATGCAACATAGGACATGGGTCCCAGGAACATACCAACCAGGACTCTTGTTCTCTCCACAGAGTCTCCTTTTGTTACCCATATTAACGATTCCCCTGTCACGACAGCTCGCCTTTGCTCTCCCTCACATTCCCCTCTGTGTCACAGAACATTAAACAGAGCCACCAAACAGCTGTCAACAACGAGCACCACAAACACACACAGACACACACACACACACACACACACACACACACACACACACACACACACACACACACACTCACACACACACACACACACACACACACACACACACAGTAAATGTGGGGTGGAGGTTCAGAGGCCGGAATGGGAATATATTGCTGGTGATATAGCGGACACTAGAGGGCGGGGTGTCCACGCGGAGCCGTGGAGAGATTCAGAACCCGGAGGTCAATGTCCGGTGGAAAGGAGGCGGGGTGACAACTGGCACCAATATTACCCTTCCTCATCACACATCCCTCTGATCATAGAGAGTGAGTGGTGCTGCGGAGTGAGGTGCAGATATACTGAGGGGGTAGCGGAGGTATGGGAAGATGGAAATGGAGAGGGGTATAGGGGAGGACGGGGTGACGCATGCGAAGAAGAGTATGGGGAGGGAATTCGGTTTGGAGACATGGAGGTTTTTAAGGGAGGGAAGAGTGAATGGGACGGGAGGGAAGAGTGAAGGGGACGGGAGGGTCCCCTCTATTCACATTATGTATTCCCCAGCCTTGTACACCAAAATCCATCTCTCGTTCAACACTTCTCACTATTCACAGTATAGGACGCTCCCGGCTACAACGAAGTATGCACCGCTTGGTCTCCAAATTACCAAGAGCATATTTGCCAGAAAACATCTTCTCCAAATCCACACATTCCACATAATTTCTGATCCAAGGCAAACTTCGCCTTGTTCCAACTTAGAATCTAAACTTGAGGAACGTCCTATCGTTTCCGATAATTATTTGAAACTAATGACTTTCTGATCACTGGATACAATGTGTACCCTGGCATAAAACTCTGACACCTGCCTTGTCTCATGCCGCAGTAGCAGATCAGGTATTTCTCAGGTATGTGTTGGGGATAGTGTGGCGGGCTGTCAGACGTTACAGCGGGACATGCATATGATGCAAAACTGGGCTGAGAAGTGACAAATGGTGTTCATCCGAGATAAGTGTAAGGTGGCTCATTTTGGTAGGTCAAGTATGATGACAGAATAAAGTTTTAATGGTGAAACGCTTGTCAGTGGAGGATGAGAGAGATCTTGTGGACCGAGTCCTTAGGAAGCTCAAAGCAACTGCGCAGGTTGACTCTGTGGTTAAGAAGGCATACGATGTATTGGCCTTCATCAATCGTGGGATTGAATTTAGGAGCAGAGAGGTAAAGTTGCAGCCTTATGGGACCCTGTTCAGACCCCACTCGGAGGACCGTGCTCAGTTCTGGTCGCCTCACTATAGGAAGTATATAGGACGTTTCTTGGACCGGGGAACTTGTCTTATGAAAACAGATTAAGGGAACTTGGCCTTTTCTCCCTGGAGCGACGGATGATCAGATTTCACCTGATAGGGGTGTATAAGATGATGAGAGACATTGATAGTGTGGATAATCAGACGCTTTTTCCCAGGGCTGAAATGGTTGCCACAAGAGGACACAGGGTTATGGTGCTGGGGACTGGGTACACAGAAGATGTCAAGGGTAAGTGTTATACGCAGAGAGTGGTGAGTGTGTGGAATGGGCTGCTGGCAACGGTAGTGGAGACGGATACAATAGGCTCTTTTAAGAGACTTTTGTGCAGATACATGGAACTTTGAAAAATAGAGGGCTGTGTGTAAGCCCAGTAATTTCTTAGGTAGGGACATGTTGAGCGCAACTATGTGGGCCGAAGGGCCTGCATTGTGCTGTAGTTTTCTATGTTTCTATATTTCCACCCACAAAGCCCACAGCGGATGCAGAGTCAGTGTGAATAGAACTCAGAAATTCGAAGGGTAGAAACACCCTAATACAAGTTATCTACAGGCATGCAAACAGTAGTCTGGATGTAGGGTGTAAGCTGAATGAAGAGTTAAAATTGGCATGTCGCAAAGGTAATGATACAGTTGTCATGGGGGATTTCAACATGCAGGTAGACTGGGAGAATCAGAATGGTACTGGACCCCAAGAAAGGAAGGTTGTGGAGTGCCTCCCAGATGGATTCTTAGAACAGCTTGTACTGGAGCCTACTAGGGAGAAGGCAATTCTAGATTTAGTGTTGTGCAATGAATCGGATTTGATCAGGGACCTCGAGGTAAAGGAGCCATTCGGAGGTAGTGACCATAATATGATGTGTTTTAAACTACAATTTGAGAAGGAGAAGGGAGAATCGGATGTGTCTGTATTACAGATGAACAAAGTGAACTAAGCAGCTATGAGGGAGGAGCTTGCCAAAGTTCACTGGAACAATACCCTAGCAGGGAAAACAGTGGAACAACAATGGCAGGTATTTCTGGGAATAATGCAGTAGGTGCAGGATCGGTTCATTCCAAAGATGAAGAAAGATCCTAAGGGGAGTAAGGGGCAGCCGTTGCTGACGAGGGAAGTAAACGGCAGTATAAAAATAAAAGAGTAGAAGTATAACATAGCAATGATGAGCGGGAAGTCGGAGGACTGGGAAACTTTTAAAGAGCAACAGAAAATAACAAAAAAAGACAATGCGCAGAGAAACAAAAAGAGGTATGAAGGCAAACTAGCGAAGAATATGAAGGAAGGTAGTAAAAGCTTCTTTAGGTATGTGAAAAGAAAAAACAAGTAGTTAAGACCAAGATTGGGCCATTGCAGACAGAAACGGGTGAATGTATTGTGGGGAACAAGGAAATGGCAGACGAGCTGAACATGCACTTTGGATCTGTCTTCACTAGGGAAGAAACAAACGATCTCCCAGATGTAATAGCGACCAAAGGAACTAAGGTAATGGATGAACTGAAGGAAATTGATATTAGGCAAGAAAAGGTGTTGGATAGACTGTTGGGTCTGAAGGCTGATAAGTCCCCGGGACCTGATGGTCTGCATCCCACGGTACTTTAGGAGGTGGCTCCAGAAATTGTGGACACATTGGTAATCATTTTCCAATGTTCTATAGATTCAGTACCAGTTCCTGCGGATTGGTGGCTAAAGTTGTCCACGTTTCAAGAAAGGAAGGAAAGAGAAAACAGGGAATTATAGACAGGTTAGCCTGACGTCAGTGGTGGGAAAAATGCTGGAGTCAAGTATAAAAGAGCAAATTACGACAAATTTGGATAACAGTAGAAGGAGCAGTCCGAGTCAGCATGGATTTGCGAAGGAAAAATCATGCTTGACTAATCTTTTGGAGTTTTTTGAGGATGTAAGTGTCAAATTGGACAAAGGAGAGCCAGTGGATGTAATGTTCCTGGACATTAAGAAAGCCTTTGATAAAGTCCCACATAGGAGGTAATTTTGCAAAATTAAAGCTCATGGTATTGGGGGCAGAGTACTGACATGGATTGAAAATTGGCTGGCTGACAGGAAACAAAGAGTAGCGATTAATGGGTCCCTTTAATGGCTGATGCAGTTTAATGTGGATAAATGTGAGGTAATCCACTTAGGTGGCCAGAACAGGAGGGCAGATTACTACCTAAATGAAGTCAAGTTAGGAAAAGTGGAAGTACAACGAGATCTAGGTTTCCTTGTACATTAGTCAATGAAAGCAAGCATGCAGGTACAGCAGACAGTGAAGAAAGTTAATGACATGCTGGCCTTTATAACAAGGTAACTTGTGTATAGGAGTAAAGATGTCCTTCTGCAGATGTACAGAGCCCTGGTGAGACCCCATCTGGAGTATTGTGTGCAGTTTTGGTCTCCAAGTTTGAGGAAGGACATTCTTGCTATTGAGGGAGTGCAGCGTATGTACACAAGGTTAATTCCCGGAATGGCGGGACTGTCATATGTTAAAAGATTGGAGAGACTGGGCTTGTATGCACTGGAATTTAGAATGATGAGAGGGGATCTGATTGAAACATATAAGATTTTTAAGGGATTGGACAGGCTGGAGGCAGGAAGCATGTTCCCGCTGATGGGTCAGTCCAGAACTAAAGGCCACAGTTTAAGAATAAGGGGTAGGCCATTTAGAACAGTGATGCGGAAAAACGTTTTCACCCAGAGAGTGGTGGATTTGTGGAATGCTCTGCCCCAGAATGCAGTGGAAGCGAAATTTATTGATGCTTTCAAGAGAGGTTAGATAGAGCTCTTACAGATCGCTGGGTCAAGGTATATGGGGAGAGGGCATTAACTGGGTACTGATTGTGTATGATCAGCTATGATCACAGTATATGGCGGTGCTGGCTAGAAAGAGCCGTATGGCCTACTCGTGCACCTGCTGTCTATTGTCTATATGTCTATACTGTCTTCCATCTCTTCAGTAGTCATCCCACCTTCCTTGGAATAAACACAATGAATTCTGAACCCCTCCCACCTGCACCGTAGCTTGAGCCACGTGCTAAACTGTATGGTCTTCCTCTGTCTGGGCACACTGGGACGGGTGGTGGTCCTGCCTTTTAATTTAATAGTTAAATCTCTGACCTCACTTTACAGAAACACCTTCCCATGTATATCGATTTCATTGGTACATATATGGACCAAGACGTCGAGCTGCTCACTCACCCACTTAAGAATCATAGAATCTTTTTGCATTTGCAGTTGAGCCTCTTTCTATGGCACTTAAGTCAACCACATTACTTCAAGTTGTTAGGGGAGGGGTCAGAGAACATTCCCATTGAAATCCTGTCAATTCACATCTGAGCCTGTCGGGTTATCCACCCTCAAAATGTTTTATCAATTTCGCTGCTACTATACGTTCACATCAGTTCAGTTTTGGGTCCCGTTCACAGAAACCATCTATTTCTTCCCTCCACACTCGATTCAGTTTTTAGACAATGGGGTTTGAATGGCCTTATGCGCATTAAGGATTTGTGCACTGAAAATATATTTAATAGTTTTGAAAACCTGTGCAGTAAATATGGCCTTCCGCATAATCATTTTTTTTTCAATACCTGCATATTCTCCACTTTGTCAAGGAAAAAATTCCTTCTTTTCCTGATCTACTACGTGCTATGTTGTGGAACAAACTCACTCTTAGCTTTAATAATAAAGAGCTGATCTCCCTACTATACTCTCAGCTGATGTATTTGGAAGTTCATGATCTAAACAAAACTACGACTAGCTGGGAGGATGACCTTGGTGTGGATCTGGCTGAGGAATATTGGGCAAAAACACTGAATAGGGTTCATTCCTCATTATCATGTGGGAGACGAGGGCTCATACAATTTAAAGTTTTACATGGGACATTTAAGTAAAGCCAAACGTGCTGACATATATCCTGGGACGGACGCTGACTGTGACAGGTGTTCCTTCTCTTCGCCTGGTTTAGTGCATGCATTTTGGTCTTGCCCTCGGCTTGATAGCTACAGGACACTTGTTTTTAAAATTATCAGTGAGGTTTTGGGGGTGACACTGAGACCTTGCCCGCTTATAGCTGTACTTGCTGAGGCAGATGATGTTTTGGGTTTAAATGCAAACCAGTCGGATATCATTTCACTTACATCGTTTTTGACCCGTAGGAGAATCTTGCTGGTCTGGAAATCTGCCACTCCCCCATCTGCTGCTGCTTGGTTAGAGGACGTAATGTTTTATTCTGAAATTGGAAAAAAATAAATTCACTCTGAGGGCGTCTGTGAGAAAGTTCTATTCGAAATGGGGACCTTCCTTGTCGTATTTTGGGAGTCTTGAGGAATTACCTCTTAGCTGAGGGCATTTGATTGTACTTGGGAAGTTGCTTCCCTTTTAACACGCATATGGGTTACCTCACAGGGTGATTGATGAATTGTAATATGAGTGTATTCTGGATCATCTGAGATGTTGTAGATATGTGTGGGACTTCGTCTTGAAGTAGTGTGGGGGTATGGCTGTGAAATGCCCGTACTTGTATTTGTGAAGTGTTGTATTGTAAATACATTAGCTGTCATTGTATGTTCGGGGAGGGCGGGTGAGGGGAGGTTTGTTTAGGGGTAAGATACAAAAGCAAAATGGAGGAAAATATAATCCATTATGTATTCTATATTGTACCGTTCCTTCAGTAAAATATATTATAAAGAAAGAATCATAGAGTAGGACTGGTGTGCTGTGAAAAGAGGAAGGAAGGGGCGGAGAGTGAGGCCACAGAAAGGGTGTTCAGTTTGCAACCGTTGGAGCAGAACGTGTGAGGCACCATTTTCTTGCTCCCTGTCTCCGATTGGAGTCTGTTTAAACGCCTAAATCCACTGACCCATGGCAAGGAGACACAGACAGAGTGTTAATCCTTCCATAAAATCCGATCACACACTCCTGGAAACATGCACTGAGTAACGCTCCCTCCTCAACGATCCATCACACCCCCCCGGGATCATACACAGAGAGCAACTCCCTCCATATTGTTTCAACACACACTCCGGGGTCACACACAGAGTGAAACTCCGTCCTCAACGTCCAAACGCGCAGTCCATTCGTCGGATAACCAGCGAAGTTCCCTAAATATTATCCCATCACACTCCCGGGGTTAGACATGTACCTCCCGCACCGTCGCAGCACACCCTACCGGAGTCAGCAAAAGTCCGCAGCCCTCTCCCTCCTCCGTTCTCCCCACTCACCGATACCCAGCCTTTCGGCTTTCCAGTAGTCTTGAATTGTCTGTGTCTCTCGGAGATGGTGTGTGTGTGTGAGCGGATTGTGTGCTGCCGTTAGAGGAAGGAAGGGGAGGAGAGAGGAGGCCAGGGAAAGGGTGGCGAGTTTGCAGCCACTGATGCAAGTGGTGTGGAATCACGTGACCGGCCTGAGCATGCAGAGTTGTGGATAGATTCAGATCCTGGTGATCGATATCCGGTGGAACTGGGGGAGGTGTAATACAGACAGAGAGAAAAAAAAAACTAAATGTATCAGGGATGGGGTAAGAAGGGGAGGGGCATCATCGAAAGTTAAAGAAGTCAATGTTCATGCCATCAGTTTGGAAGCCGGTATATGGGGTAAGAAGGGGAACCCCTCCTTATTTAGTTGTTTGTGTTTGTCCCTCTCTCTGCCCATCACTCTTTGTCTGTTCTCCATCTCCCTCTGGCGCGCCCCTCCCTCTTTCTTTCTCCCTAGGCCTCCCGTCCCAAGATCCTTTCCCTTCTCCAGCTCTGTGTCAGTTTCGCCAATCAACTTTCCAGCTCTTAGCTACATCCCATCCCCTCTGGTCTTCTCCTATCATTTCACATTTCCCCCTCCCCCCAACTACTTTCTAATCTCTCACTATCTTTCTATTCAGTTAGTCCTGGCCCGAAACGTTGACAGTGCTTCTCCTTATAGATGTTGCCTGGCATGCTGTGTTCCACCAGCATTTTGTGTGTGTTGTGCAGGAGTGGATGTGGGTCACGAAACGGGGTTGCTTGTAGCCGAGGGATGGGTGACGGAAACGGGAGTGGTGTACTGAAATCCCTGTGACAGTGACTGGGAATCGTGTAGGAGGAGGGCGACGGAGTGGGGGTGTGGTTCTGGAGAGGGAGGGTGTTATGCATGAGGACTGTTATGGAGGACTGTATATAACTGTATAGTTATGGAGGACATAACTGTATGTTATGAAGGGCTGTATTCGAGTTACAATACAGGGCCTGACTCTGTGTTGGTATCGTTGAGTGGTGAACTCCTGCTGTGGTGCAGAGCCTGTCAGTGTGTCAGTATCACGATGAGGGCAGTGTTCATGTCAGATGTGGGTTTTGGCAGTGACACCGAAACACTTTCAGTGTTCCATTGAAGAACATCTCCGTGTCACAGTGAGGGTTGTGTGCCTCGTTCCTACCTTATGCAAACGGTACTGTCCAACTTGCAATCAAGTCTCACTAATATTTACCGTGTCAGGCTTAGAGGCGTTGACCCCTGACCTGAGCGCATCTGCCCTTCAAACAATACTTCCTGCATTGAAACGCACGCCGCTCAGAACATGAGTCCCAGCAGGCTCAACCTTTTGCTTCTTGACTTTTTCAGAAGTCTTAGCAACAACCACTCAACTATCTGTAATGGCGTTCTTGTTTACATGTCCCTGCAACTCTAGTTTATACCACCACTCTCCCCTTTTAATGGCAAACCTTACCGCTGGGATATTAGTTCGATTCCAGTTCAGGAGTAAATTCAGAGAGTTTTTCATGGGAGAGGATATGAAGGAGCTGAGCAAAGTGGGGGCGGTCTGCCGCTGCCTCCAGGCAGTTGTCTGTGCTGTCCCCAATGTTCGCTCGGCAGAAGACAATCTCTGCTCTGAACAATTGCAGATTACCGGGGGATTCAAAATGCCCACGGGGTCTCAAGCTGCATAAATGTTTGTGTGTGTGTGTGTGTGTGTGTGTGTGTGTGTGTGTGTGTGTGTGTGTGTGTGTGTGTGTGTGTGTGTGTGTGTGTGTGTGTGTGTGTGTGTGTGTGTGTGTGTGTGTGTGTGTGTATACATAATGCGTGAATGCATTGACTGATATCCTGCATAT
This sequence comes from Hemitrygon akajei, assembly GCF_048418815.1. Classification (NCBI taxonomy): domain Eukaryota; kingdom Metazoa; phylum Chordata; class Chondrichthyes; order Myliobatiformes; family Dasyatidae; genus Hemitrygon; species Hemitrygon akajei. The sequence continues at coordinate 19,367,679 of NW_027331919.1, forward strand.
GCTTGCTATCTTGATATTTTATACATATTTTGTACGCTCCAACCATAACTCTTTAGCCACATTTTAAACTGAATGTATTTTTTTCTAATTTTGTCCACACTGCACACCGGCTCCCATTTTCTACGTATATAGTGGTGACGGTAACGACCGCATACCATCGAGGAATCTCGTTCTCGTCCACAGTATTCTTTTCCGTTCCTCTAACAAAGACAATCCCATTGATACAACTCGCCATATTTCACCCCTTCCCCTGCTGAGCCACAGAATCTTAGTCAGTGCCATCCAGAAGTATCCAAAGTGATCTAACTGTTATTGAGCGGGTTGGCCTCAAGGGGTCTCTGCACACGGTCTGTCTGTTTAACCCCTTCCTGTCCGTCACCCAATTTCCTGTACCCTGCACGGTGGGTGTAAATTCCTCTCTATGTGCCCTCCCTATCACCCCCTCACCTTCCCGAATGATCCCGAGTTCATCCAGTTCAAGTTCCAACGCTGTTCCGCAGAGTGTCACGGCGAGATGCGTGTGGTCCTGGCTGTATTCATGGGCAGTTCTGTGTGTTGAAATTACAATGAACCTTAAATTGAAATGAAATGAAACCGTTCTGTTTGGAGAGTTTGCACCTTCAGTGGAAGGGAATCTAGTGATACACATATCTGAAGTTCTCTTTCCAACCCTAATGTTAAACTGAAAGTTCGTTTTATTTTTGGCCACGCCTGCACATACATACGTTTGCAGAAACGGCTCCCTCTTCATTCCTATATACTGGTGTCTATAACAGATGCAACATAGATCTGTGCCGCACTTGCCCCTAACTTAGAACGACCTAGTGTTTACCCATGGACCAAACACGAGGAAAGCTACAGATGCTGGAAATTCAAACAACACACACAAAATGCTGGTGGAACTCAGCAGGCCAGGCAGCATCTATAAGGAGAAGAACTGTCGACGTTTCGGGACGAGACCCTTCGTCAGGACTAACTTCCAGGTGAGACAACACTTCACCTGTGAGTCGGCTGGTGCGGTATACTGCGTCCGGTTCTCCCGATGTGGCCTTTTATATATTGGTGAGACCCGGCGCAGACTGGGAGACCGTTTCGCTGAACACCTACGCTCGGCCCGCCAGAGAAAGCAGGATCTCCCAGTAGACAAACATTTTAATTCCACGTCCTATTCCCATTCTGATATGTCTATCCGTGGCCTCCTCTACTGTGAAAATGAATCCAAACTCAGGTTGGAGGAACAACACCTTATATACCGGCTGGGTGGCCTCCAACCTGACGGCATGAACATTGACTTCTCTAACTGCCATTAATGCCCCTCCTCCCCTTCTTACCCCATCCCTGACATATTTAGTTGTTTGCCTGTTCTCCATCTCACTCTGGTGCCCCCCCCCCTCCCGCCCTATCTTTCTCCTGAGGCCTCCCGTCCCGTGATCCTTTCCCTTCTCCAGCTCTCTATCACTTTCGCCAATCACCTTTCCAGCTCTTAGCTTCATCCCACCCCCTCCGGTCTTCTCCTATCATTTATCATTTCCCCCTCCCTCCACTACTTTCAAATCTCTTACTATCTTAGCTTTCAGTTAGTCCTGACGAAGGGTCTCGTCCCGAAACGTTGGCGGTGCTTCTCCTTATAGGTGCTGCCTGGCCTGCTGTGTTCCACCAGCATTTTGTGTGTTTTGTTTACCCATAGACCTCCATTTTTCTAATCTCCATGCAGCCAGACTGGAGTCTCTCAAAAGTCCCTATTGTATCCGCCTCCACCACCGCCGCCGGCAGCCCATTCCACCCACACACCACTACGATAAAAACCCTACCCTGACAACTCCTCTGTACATACTTCCAAACACCATAAATCAATGCGATTTTGTGCAAGTCATTTCAGCCTTGGCAAAAGGGGTCTGACTGTCCACACGATAAATGCCTCTCATTATCCTGTACACATCTGTCTGTTCACCGCTCATCCTCGTTCGCTTCCAGGAGAAAAGATCGAGTTCATTCAACCTCACAAGGCATGCTCTCCAATTCAAGCAACAATCTTGTATTTTGGGGACCACATACCATCGAGGAATCTGGTTCTCCTCCACAGTCCCTATTTCTTGTTCCACTAACAAAGACAATCCTATCGATACAGCTCGCCATATCTCACTCCCTCCCCTGCTGAGCCATAGAACCATAGTCAGTGTCAGAGACCTGACCGGTGAGACTTTCCCCTGCTTGGTCATTTGCACCTCTCTCCTCCCACCCAGAAGTATCCAAAGTTATCGTTACCTGTTATAGAGCAGCTTGGCCACAAGGTGTCTCTGCACTGGCTCTGGCTGTTTAACCCCTTTCATCTTCCTGTCTGTCACCCAGTTTTCTGTATCCTGCACCTTGGCTGTAAATACATCGCGATATGTCCTTCCTATCACCCGCTTAGCTTCCCGAATGATCCCGAGTTCATCCAGTTCCAGTTTCACTCTGTAACGCAGAGTGTTTGAAGGTGCAGCTGGATGACCTTCTTACAGTGAAGTTGTCAGGGACTCTGGAGGTCTCCATGCACTCCCACAATCCATAAGGCAAACAGTCAACTCTCCTGCAGGAATGCTCACTGCTCATTCTAACTGTAATTATAAACCAAACAATCAATAATCTGAGAACAAAACTACCAATAGTTTTGCGCCTTCTATCACCCGAGAATCTCCTCCTTACAGCATCAAATTGGATAAGCCCTCTAACTCGAACAATGTCCTTTACTCCCAGGTAAGCCCGCTCTGCTCCGGTTCATTACACGGATACAGAAATACAAACAATGAATGAAATTCACCCCACACCGTCCCATCACCCAGACCCGGGTTCAGGCACAGTCTGATGCTTCCTCCCCCCGGTCCCGTCACACACTCCGGGGTTCAGAAGTTGCTTTCCTCTCACCACCCCCAGCACTCCGCCGTTCGAGTAGTCCTTCACTGTGTCTCTGTCTCGGAGACTGTGCGTGAGTTCGTGTTCAGATGGTGAGCAGTGAAGAGCAGAGAAGAGGGAGAGGTTGAGGGGGAGGGAGTAGGGACGTGGTGTTGAGATAGTGGTCACTGGGAGAAAGTGGTGTGGAACCGCAAGACTGGCCTATCCACAGGGAGCAGTGAACAGGATCAGAACCCAGAGATCGACATCCGGAGTAGGGGGTTGGGTGTTGTAACACCAGACGTCACCTCTCCCCATTCCTCCCCAGAATTCCAGATGAACCGGGGGCTGTAGAGGAGCGAGAGGGTTGATGGAACAGTGAAGAGTGTAGGGGATGGAGCGGGTCAGGGAGACGGGAAGAAGAGATGGGGAAGGAGGAGATGACGGAGACGGCAAGGAGTGCGGGAGACGGAGGTTTGATGGAGTCGGGGTGTGTAAAAGAAGGTTGCGGTGATGGAAATGAAGGTAGGGGAAATCGACATTGGTGTAGGGTGTTGTGGAGTGGTGCTGTAACACCAGACGTCACCACTCCCTCTTCCCCACAATTCCACATTAACACAGAAAGGGAGCGGGGTAGAGGAGGGAGCGGGATGACGGAAACGTGGAATGCTGTAGGGGACGCAGCGTTTCAGAGAGACGGGGAGAGGAGTTGGGGAAGGGGGGATAACAGAGACGGCGTGAGGTGTAGGGGACAAAGCAGTAATGGAGACGAGGAGTGTTGAAGGGAAGGTATGACGACAACTGGGGAGGGTGGTGACGTAGAGGATGTCCTGTCAGACTGTGGTGTGGTTGGTCGACGGGGAACAAGGTGTTGACGAGGAGGGGAGTCTTAGGGGAGGAAGGGCTGACGGAGACAGGGTAGGGTGCTGAAACTGCTGGTGGTGACAATGACTGGCGGTCTGTACAAGAGCGAGGGGGTCATGGAGATGGGCAAGGGTGATTGGAAGGGACAGAGTGACTGGAACCGAGAGTGGGGAAGAGGGAGGCACTGACAGAGACGGGGGCGGGGATGAGGAGGAAAAGTAGGAACAACTGACATGTGTAGCGGTGCACAGGAGGGAGGGAGTCATGGAGTCGGGTAGGATTTTAATGGAGGGGAACGGTTCTGATGTCGGGGAGGGAGGAGATGACGGAGACGAAGGGGGTTGCAGTTGAGTAAGTACACGAGTTGGAAAGTCACGTTGCATTTGAAAAAGACGTTAGAGTGGGGCACAATGTTCGGCTCTGCTCGCCCCCTTCTCTTCTGTAACCTCTATTTTCTCGGCCGATGTAAGAATCATCTTCCAGGTGGGTGAACCCTCGCAAGGCATCGGGTTCCGAATGTGTTTCTAGGAGGGCACTGAAAACCTTTGCCACCAACAGGCTGGATTGTTCAAGGACTCGGTGGTGAGGAAGGCTAATAAACGGCTCGCATTCATTTCCCGGGCAAGGAATTAAATTTAAGGTTCTGCTGAGGCCTCATTTGGAATGTGCTACGCTGTCACTTTCCCTTTAAGACTCGGACTGCCAATTTCTCACAATCCTTCCTGGAATGTCTGTAATTAAATGGATTGTGCTGAGCACTCAGTGCTCAACCGTAGGAGATCCATTTCTAGCACTGTGGGTTGTGATTGACACTTCGGATGTAGTTACTGCCGGCGTTTATTTTGAGTCTCAGTCTGAGTTAATTCCAGACCTTACTCTGCACTTGGGTTGACACCATCCATAACTCCCTGACCACAGAAGTTATTGTGACGTCAAGAGTTTGTGACGATTTGGTCTCTCATTGAGCACGAGTAAATGTCTATGGATGTCCGCTGGGGGGGTGCTCTGTCCAGTCGCATTACCGACTGGTGTGGAGTCCACAACGCCCAGGGTGGCCAGATACTGCAGAGGGATGTAGACTCAGCCAGTCACGTCAAGGGCAACACCGCTCCCGCCGTCTCGTAGTTGAAACGGTGTTTATCACGATTGCAAGACGAACTCTTCCTGGACGATTTGCATTCGGTGCATTCGAATTTTCCAGAGTTCATCTTGTAGGCGACATGAGAGGCCACTTTCCTATCAAAAGGGGTTAGAAAATCTCAACAGAAACAAAATAGATCCAGTTGGCAACCCAGAGAGTTTTCTAGAAATATTCCCACTACTGCACTCTCTCCACGGCCCGTGTCAGTCTCTAAACTAATCTCACTACACCGCGATCTCCACGCAGCCCCACGTCAGTCTCCAAACTATTCCCACTGCACCGATCACTCTCCACCAACCCTCGTCATTATCCAGACTAATCTCACTGCACCTTTACGGGATCCAGCGGGGCACTGAGACGGGTTGTGGCGGTGGGAAGACAGGAGATAACGGAGAGTGTGCAGACAGGGAGTGTGTCACGAAGACGGGACAGCTTGTAAGGGAGGGACGGTGACGGAGACGGGAGTGGTGTAAAGGGAGGAGTTTGTGACGGAGAGGGGGAGTATTGGAGGAGAGCGAAGGTAGATGAAGTTGGGGAGGACACTTGGAGAGGGAGAGGATTATACATACGGGGCGGACTGTGTCCCTGCTGCGGTGAAGGTCGTGACAGTGTGTCGGCATCGTTGGGCGGTGTGTTCATGTTATGCTGCAAGGCGTGTCGGTGCGCCGGTGTCACGGTGAGGGGCGCGTTCATGTCCCGTTGAGGGCTGTGTCGGTGTCACGGTGAGGGGTGTGTCTGTGTAGTAGTGAGGGCTGTGTCGGTGTCACGGTGAGGGGAGTGTCTGTGTAGTAGTGAGGGCTGTGTCGGTGTCACGGTGAGGGGTGTGTCTGTGTAGTAGTGAGGGCTGTGTCGGTGTCACGGTGAGGGGGGTGTCTGTGTAGTAGTGAGGGCTGTGTCGGTGTCACGGTGAGGGGGTGTGTCTGTGTAGTAGTGAGGGCTGTGTCGGTGTCACGGTGAGGGGTGTGTCTGTGTAGTAGTGAGGGCTGTGTGGCTCGTTCACTGCCTATGCCGAGAGGTCGTTTCCTGAGTTTCTCAATGCAGCGTCATATTCCTTCATCTACCCCCGCCCCCTGCGTTTCCCATCCCATGAGTTCAAAACACTCCCTGACACTCCTGTAGAGAAGTGAACGTCAATCACCGGACAGAGGAGACGCTTCGGCCCGCAATGTTGTGATATACCAATTAATCTAAATCCCTTCTGCCTTTCACACGTCCATCTCTATCAATTCCTTGTAAATCCACGTGTCTGTCAAAGAGCCAGTGAAACGCCTCTATCGATCTGCCCTCACCACCGTCTCTAGTCGCACAGAACAATCACCCACCAGTCTCTGTGTGAATAAAAAACTTGCCAACCTCATCTCCTCTGAACTTACCCCTCTCACATCAATGCATGCCCTCTTGTACTAGACATTTTTATCCTGGGGGTAATAACACCCGCTCTCTGGTCCATCTGTGTCTGTTCTGGTGAGATAACCCTCTGCCAGTTGTCCCCTCCGCCTTCGCCGCTCCAGAGAAAAGAAACCGAAAATTCTGACCACTGCCTATAGATAGTGCCCTCTATACCGGGCAGCATCCTAGTGAATCCCCACTGTATCGTCTCTGAACACCCCCGCACACTTCCTTTAACGAAATCCTCTAGACTGAAGTTCCTCTCTCCTTCCAAACCTCCCACAATTCTTATGAAACAGCGCCTGGGCTCCCAGTTAACAGGTACATCTTTGCCAGAAAACAGCCTGGCCGAATCCGCACTTGCCAGATCATTCCCGATGCCAAACATATTGGCCTTCATTCAATTTATAAACTAAACTGGAGCAGTAGTCAGCATGGCTTTCTCAAGGTCAGATCGTGCCTTAAAGCCTGACTGAATTTTTTGAGCATGTGACTAAACACATTGATGAAGGAAGAGCAGTAGATGTAGTGTATATGGATTTCAGCAAGGCATTTGATAAGGTAACCCGTGACAGGCTAACTGAGAATGTAAGGAAGCATCGGATCAAAGAGGACATTGCCCACAGAAGGTAAAGCGTGCTTTTAGACGGGTCATATTCTGCATGGTCGGTCACCAGTGGAGTGTCTCGGGGGATCCCTTCTGGGACACTTACTCTTCGTGATTTTTACAAATGAACTGGATGAGGGAGTGAGGGATGGGTTAGCACGTTTGCTGATGACACAAAGGTTGGATGTGCTGTGGATAGTGTGGAGGGCTGTCACAGATAACAGCGGGACATTGGTAGGATGCAAAACTGAGGAAGAAAGTTGCAGATCTTCAATCCAGATAAGTGTGAAATGGTTCATTTTTGTTGATCTTCTTCATTAACTTACCAATCAGTAAAAAGGCAGGATGCAGAAGGACAGACAGATTAGTCAAATGCTCAACTAATGAAACACAATGTTAGAAAATGCATGGTCGTGCACATTGGTTGTAGAAATAAATGTGCGGACTATTGTCTAAACGGGGAGAAAATCCAAAACACAGAGAGGCAAAGGGACATCTTCTTCCACTGCGCCATCACATCTTTCAACGCACGAGAACTAACTCCACATTTTGGCGGTATTTATTAATATTTGTAATTTACATTAATATTATATCTTTGGTCCATACTGATGCTTCAGAATAAGAAATTACAGACCGTGTAATTCTCAGATAAAGGGGTCTTTATTCCCTGGAGCGTAGCTGTAACCTTACAGAGTTGGATAAACTCAAGAGGGGCACCGACGGAGGGAATGCGCACAGACTTTTATCCAGAGCTGCGGTATCGAGACCCAGACGGCACAGGATTGAGGTGAGAGTGGGTGGAAAGGAGATAGAGAGAGAGAGAGAGATCAGAGAGACGCAGGTGTTTGAGGGAACGGATAGGAGAGGGAGACAGTGTGGTAGAGAGGAAGAAAGGGAGATAAATATAAAGAGGTTGGAAGAGGGAGCGGAGAAATAGCAGGCGGAGAAAGGTCGAGGAAATAGGGAGGAGATGGGGTAGAGACAGTTAAAAGGAGCGAGGAAGAACGGGATAGGGATGGAGAGAAAGAACGGGATAGATGGAGATCAGGGTTTTCCATGTGTGGTGAGGAGAATGGGGTTGGGAAAAGAGGAGAATAGAGAAGCAGGTACGGCAGAGAATGTAGGGAGAATTTTGAGAAGATGGAGTGAGTGCGCGTGGAGGAGGGATAAGGAAGGGAAAGACGGGGTAAGCATTTGATTCAAGTCGGTTCTCCGGGCTGTTGACAGAGAACCTGAATCTTTTCAGGAATATCCGAGCAGCAGGGGGCAGACTTCTCGCAGATAAAATGGTGTTCATCATTAATGCAATTGTCACCACTTCTGCTCGATTTACATTCACTGCAGGAGGACCTTCCGGAGGACACGTTGTACAGCAGACCATGGACATCATTCCTATTAATAAATGGTTAAAATTTTTGAACAGAGACAATACAGATACGGCGGAACACGAGACCGTCGCTAAATTAATCCCATTAAATCCGGACACACTACAGCCCTATGTCGTTCTCAGAATAATTCCAGTGTCCCAATTTCTCCCCACTGCTCTGTTGTGAGACGACAGATTAATCCAACTGACCACCTCCCCCACAGCCTCCGTTCGGTCGTCCCGCTATTTCCACAGTCATGTGGCAGACCGAATGCGAATCGAACACACCCATTTATCCGTCAGATCTATTTCAGTCCCCAAACAAATCCAAGTATCCCAACCCCCCACAGATGTACGCGGTTCCGGAATTAATCCCATCGGCACAATCTGATCCTCCAACGCTCTGTCGGGCCGAAAATACAACCCAAGGCTCCTCCCTCTCCCGGCAGTTCATGACCGTCCTCCAGGTTAATCCCCTTGCCTCTCACTGCTCCTTCAGCACTGTGTCAATCAGCAGACTGGACCCCACTGACCGACTCTGTACCCCAAATCCCCGTATCGGTCCCCAAACTGATCCAGTTGTCCCACTCTCTCTCCCCCCCCCCAGATCAGTGTCAGACCCCAAACTGATCCTGCTGCATAACTCTTTCTCACAGGGCAAGGCCAGTCGTCAACTATTCCGACTCTGTCTCCTGCTCCCTACTGCTTTCTGTCAGACTCCAAACTAATTCCACTGCATCACCCAATTCCCGCAGCCTGCGTCAGCCACAAAAATAATCCCAGGGAAATAATCTCCGGAGCCCACTGACAATCGTCAAAACTATTTCTCTGCCCTGTCCCGCGACAGACACGTATCGCTCTCTAAAATATTCTCCTTGTATCGTCTCTCTCCCGAAAGCAAATTCCTGTACCCCACCCTCTTCTCACAAACCTACTTCAGTCCGTAAACAAATCCCATTTTCTCCCCTCAAGACAGTGTCATTCCCCATCTCCCACTCACAGATCAGTCCAAATCTCACCCGTTCGCGCATTTTCCAACCCAGTAAGCAACGTTCTGACGGACAAGAGAGTGGAAAACAGAACTCTGTAAAATAAAATTCCTTCGATTAATGCTGAGAATCGAAAACTGTTTACCGGGAGAGTGTGATGGGGATGGTGTGGAAGGAGATTCACTGTGTGTCTGAGCCCGGGAGTATGTGATGGGACGGTGAGGAGGGAGATTCACTCTTGTGTCTGACCCCGGGGAGTGTGTGATGGGACGGTGTGGGAGGGAGATTCACTCTGTGTCTGATCCCGGGAGTGTGTGATGGGAACGTGTGCAGGAGATTTACTCTGCGTCTGACCCCGGGAGTTTGTGATGGGGACGGTGTGGAGGGAGATTCACTCTGTGTCTGACCCGGGGAGTGTGTGATGGGACGATGTGGAGGGAGATTCACTCTGTGTCTGAGCCCGGGAGTGTGTGATGGGACGGTGTGGAGGGAGATTCACTCTGTGTCTGACCCCGGGATTGTGTGATGGACGATGTGGAGGGAGATTCACTCTGTGTCTGACCCCCGGGAGTGTGTGATGATTCCTGTGTTACTGTGGGATCTTCTCGTGCTGTGACACATACCGTTTCATCCGTTGTGAATTGACTTCGACCAGTCTGAAGTTAAGGTATGCACATCTTGCATCGCTCTGGGGAAAGATGTTGTATATTTGGATACGTAATAACGCCGGTCTGTATTTGAGAACCAGTCCTTGGAACCGGTTTTCTCTGGAAATGAGGAACAAGAAACAGTGAGACACAAGGTGAATCTCTCACCACACTGTCCAATCGCACAGGCCGGGAGAGACACAGAATGAGGTTCCCTCCACAACGGCCCATCACAGGAAAAGGCACTGAGTTAAGATCCCTCCACATCATCCATCACAGACTCTCCAGTCAGGCACAGTTTGACGCTGCCTCTACCCTCCCCTGATACACTCACAGAGTCAGGCATAAACTAATGCTCCCTCCACGCCATCCCCATCAACGTCCCCTGATACACTGACGGAGACAGACACAGAATGATAATCGCGTAACACCATCCTATCACACACTCAGTGTGTCAGAAACAGAGCGATGCTCCCTCTACGCCGTCCCATCAGAGACCACGAATCAAACACGGAGTGAAGCTCCCTCCATTGGGCGACTTCACGCAGCCTCTGGGCCGGACCCAGAGTGACGTTTCCCCCACACTCTCCACTCTCCCGCGGTCAGACACAGAGTGGAATCTCTCTCTCTCTCTCTCTCCTCTCTCTCTCTCTCTCTCTCTCTCCTCTCTTCTCTCTCTCTCTCTCTCTCTCTCTCTCTCTCTCTCTCTCTTTCTCTCTCTCTCTCTCTCTCTCTCCTCTCTCTCTCTCTCCTCTCTCTCTCTCTCTCTCTCCTCCTCTCTCTCTCTCTCTCTCTCTCGCTTTCCACTGCTACATCACACACACAGAGGTTCAGACTGCAAACTGGTTACTGTCAAATCTCACGCTCTTGCGGTCAGACACAGAGTGAAGCTCACTCCACACCGTCCTATCACAGATCCATGAAGTGAGACACAGAGCTAAGCTGCTGTTACAGTGTCCAACCGCACAATCCAGGGATCAGACACAGTGTCTTCAGCACCGTCCGATTACAGACACCCAGAAAAAGACATGGAGTGATGCTCTGTCTCACTCTCCCATGACACAGGCGCCAGGGTCAAACACAGTGTGCACGATTCGCACCATCTCACCACACTCTCCCGGAATCAGATACAAAGTGAAACTCCTCCACTCACTCCATAGCCTCATCACACATTCCAGCAGTCAGACGTTGAGTGAGGTTTCCTGCACACCGTCCTGTCACACTCTTCAGGGGTCAGATTCCGGGTTTTACTCCCACCCACCACCGTCTCATCACACACTCACGGGATCAGACACAGAGTGACTCTCCCTCCACATCGTCCCATCACACACACCCGAGGTCAGACACAGAGTGAATCTCCATCCACACCGTCCCAACACACACTCCCGGGGACGGACACAGAGTGAATCTCCCTCCACACCATCTCATCACACACTCCCGGGGTCAGACACAGTGTGAATCTCCCACCGCACCGTCTCAGCACACATTCGCGGGGTCAGACACAGAGTGAAACTCCCTACACACGGTCCCATCACACACTCCCGGGGTCAGACACAGAGTGAATATCCCTCCACACCGTCCCATCACACACTCACCCGGGGTCAGACACAGAGTGAATATCCCTCCACACCATCTCAATCACACACTCCGGGGTCAGACAGAGAGTGAATCTCCTTTAACACCGTCTCATCACACACTCGCGGCGTGAGACACAGAGTGAAACTCCCTACACACCGTCCCATCCCACACTCCCGGGGTCAGACAAAGGTGAATCTCCCTCAACACCGTCGCATCACACACTGCAGGGGTCAGACCCATAGTGAATCTCCCTCCACACCATCTCATTACACACTCCCGGGGTCAGACACAGTGTGAATCTCCCACCGCTCCGTTTCATCACATACTCGCGGGGTCAGACAGAGAGTGAAACTCCCTTCACACCGTCTCATCACACACTCCCTGGGTCAGGCACAGAGAGAATCTCCCTCCTCTCCGTCCCATCACACACTCTCAGGGTTAGACACACAGTGAATGTCCTTCCACGCCGTCCCATCACACACTCCCGGTGTCAGACACAGAGTGAATCTCCCCTCCACACCGTCCCATTACACACTCCCGGGGGTCAGACACAGAGTGAATCTCCCTCCACTCCGTCCCATCACACACACCCGGAGTCAGTCACAGAATATCCCTCCGCACCGTCCCATCACACACTCCCTGGGTCAGACACAGAGTGAATATCCCTCCGCACCGTCCCATCACACACTCCCAGGGTCAGACACAGAGTGAATCTCCCTCCACTCCGTCCCATCACACACTCCCTGGGTCAGACACAGAGTGAATTTCCTCCGCACAGTCCCATCAGACACTCCCCGTGCTCAGGACACAGAGTGAATCTTCCTCCACACCGTCCCATCACACACTCCCGGTGTCAGACACAGAGTGAATTTTTCCTCCACACCGTCCCATCACACTCTCTCGGGTCAGACACAGAGTGAATCTTCCTGCACACCGTCCCATCACACACTCCCGTGCTCAGACACAGAGTGAAACTTCCTCCACGCAGACCCTTCACACGCTCGCCGGCTGAAAGACAGAGTGAATCACCCCTTCATACCATCTCTGCACACACTCCCGATGTCAAGCACAGAGTGACGCTCCCTCTCTCCATGCCTGCCCTGTGATGAGGAGCGGGTGAAAGAGGGGGATGATGCCTCACCTCTTCTGCTGGTCACAATTCACAGATTTGAGCTTTGGTTTCGTTGTCAGATTTGTACTTCATTTCAATCTCAGTGAACTGGTGACGGAGATCGCTGTGCATACCTTTAAGAAAAGACAGATTAGAGTTGAGTGCAGAAAGCTTGGATTGAAGGGATGAGTTTAACTCATTGTAGTTTCGGTCGGAGGTGACCTTAGACTGACGAATCTGTGATACTGAGAAACATGGTGATGGATGTTTAGCGTTTACAGTGACACGTGAGTCAGCGTCACGGCAACCGAACGGGTCACAGAGAGTGTTGTGTCAGTGTCACGGTGAAGGGTGTCACAGTGAGGATGTGCTGTGGGTACAGTGAGAGGCGTCGGCGCCACCTTGAGGGGCGTGTCTGTGTCACTCTGAGGGGTTATCAATGTCCCGGTGAAGGTTTTGTGGTTGTTACCATGGGGGGGGGGGGGTCTGCGTCAGTATCGCGCGGGGCATGTCCGGTTGCTGTGAGGGACGTGTCGGTGTCACGATGATAGTAGTTTCTGTGCCCCGGCGAGAGGTGTGCCGGATCACAATGAAGTGTATCTCGATGTCCAGACGAGGGGAATATCAGAATGAGGGATGTGCTGGTCTCACAGAGAGGGGTATGTCTGTTCACACGGTGAGAGACATGTCATGGTCATGGTGTGCGTGGAGAGTGTCACGCTGAGCATTCCGACGGTATCACGGAGAGTACTATGTCGGTGTCAATGTGAATTCAGACTCGGTATCACATTCAGGGTTTTGCCTGTGTCAGGTGAAGTGTGGGTTATTACGTCAGTGAGTGGTGCATCGGTGTTATGTTGAGGGGTGATACTGTCTCGGTAAGGGCTGTTCCAATTTCTTCTGAGACTTGTCACGATGCGCAGCGGAGTGGATCACGTTGAGGAGCGTGGAAGTGTCACGGTGTACGGTCCCTCAGTGTCACGGTGAAGAGCGTGTCGCTGTCACTGTGAGGTGTGTTTCGGTGTCCCCTTGAGGAGTTTATCAGTAATACCGTCAGAGGCATATCTATGTTACAGTGAGGGGTGTGTTGCGGTCAGTGTGACTGCCATGTGTGTGTCACGGCGATGGTCGTGTCAGTGTCGCGGTTAGGAGTGTAAGTTTATCTCGTTGAAGGTCGTGATCGTGACAGCGCTGTTTATGTTCTGGTGAATAGCGTGTCGGTGTCAGGACGAGTCTTGATCGTGTTACGGTAAAGGCCGTGTTTTTATCACGGTTCTGGATGTGTCCGTGTTGTGGTGATGTGTTTTTAGTCGGTGTTCGGAAAGCAGCGTGTCGGTGTCACTGTCGTGTTTACAATAACAATATATTCACTCTCTTTACTATGGTCTGACTCCACTCGGAGCCGGTTCCACTCACCATGGATCGAGAGACGGACCACTGTCACGATGAGGGCGGCCGTAACTAGGCAGAGTAGGCAGATCAGATAGTACGGTCTATTTCCGATCCTCACTTTCGACTCCTGCTCTTGCCCAGCTGTGGAGAGACCACAAGACCATGAGACCATAAGGTAGCAGAAGGAGGACATTAGGACCAGAGAGTCTGCTCCGCCATTCAATCATGGGGGCTGAAGCAATTTTTCCAGTCATCCCCACTCCCCTGCCTACTGCCGATACCCTTTGATGCCCGAGCTAATCAAGAGCCTATCTCTCTCTGCGCTAAATGCACCCAGTAACTGGCTTTCACAGCCACTCGTGGCAACTAATTCCACAGATTGAACAGACTCTGAATAAAGTAATTTCTCCACAGCTCAGTTCTAAAAGGACGTCCTACAATCCGGAAATCGAGCCCTCTTGTCCTAGAATCGCTTACCCATGGGAAATAACATTTCCATATCTAATCTGTTCAGCGCTTTGAAGATTCGGTAAGTTTCTATGAGATCACCCCTCATTCTGCTGACCTCCAGGGAATATAGCTCTGGAGCTGCCAGATGTACCCTCATAGGGCAACCTTCTGATTCTTGGAGTCATTCTCCTGAATCTTCTCTGAACCCTTTCCAATGTCAGTATTTATAAGAAGCCCAAAGCTGCACACAATACTCTCAGTGTGGTCTCACGAGTGCCTTTTAGTGCCTCAACATCACATCAACTGAACCACCAACTGAACACGGGTGTTACCATTTAGGGTCTCGTGCACAAGTACTCCCCGAGACCCTTTGCATCTCTTCATTTTGAATTATCTCACCATCTAAATAATAGTCTACTTGTTTATTGCATCCTCCAAAGTGCATGACCATACACTTTCCAACATTGTGTCTCATTTGCCTCTTCTTTTGCCTGTTCCCCTGAACTATCTAAGTATCTCGGTAGGCTCTCGGTTTCCTCAACACTTCCCGCTCCTCCACCTATCTTTGTATCATCTGCAAATTCTGCACAAGTCCATGAATGCCATGGTCCAAATCTTTGGCAGACATTGTAGAAACTAGCGGTCCCCAACACCGATCCGTGTGGAACTCCAGTGGCAACCGGCAGCCAGCCAGAATAGGATCCCTTCATTCCCACTCTCTCTTTTCTGCCGATCAGCCTGCTCCACACGTTCTAGAAACTTCCCAGAAATTCTACGGGCTCTGATCTTCCTAAGTAGCCCCATGTGCGGCTCGTTGTCAAAAGGCCTTCTGAAAATCCAAATACACTATCGATTCCTATAAAACCATATAATATATAACCATATAACAATCACAGCAAGGAAACAGGCCATTCCGGCCCTCCTAGTCCGTGCCGAACTCTTACTCTCACCTAGTCCCACCTACCCGCACTCAGCCCATAACCCTCCTCCATTCCTTTCCTGTCCATATACCTATCCAATTTTACCTTAAATGACACAACTGAACTGGCCTCTACTACTTCTACAGGAAGCTCATTCCACACAGCTATCACTCTCTGAGTAAAGAAATACCCCCTCGTGTTTCCCTTAAACTTTTGCCCCTTAACTCTCAAATCATGTCCCTCTCGTTTGTATCTCCACTACTCTCAATGGAAAAAGCCTATTCACGTCAACACTATCTATGCCTCTCAAAATTTTAAATACCTCGATCAAATCCCCCCTCAACCTTCTACGCTCCACTGAATAGAGACCTAACTTGTTCAACCTTTCTCTGTAACTTAAGTGCTGAAACCCAGGTAACATCCTAGTAAATCGTCTCTGCACTCTCTCTAAATTTATTGATATCTTTCCTGAAAGATCATTGTTGATGCCTCGCAATCTCTCCGCCTATTTCCTTCAGAACCCGAGGGTGCATTCCATCAGGTCCATGAGATTTAATACATTCGTCCAAGTAACTGACATCCTCAGTTACGTCAGCGCGTAATCGGCTGACAGTCAAAATGCCTTGACTCGGCAAAGGCTGAGAAGTGTCTGACTGATTCCGGGGGTGTTTTACTCTCTTCTATGGCGATTGATTAAGTTGGAATCGTGGGTGTTTTTCTCCGTGAAATTCATTTGGACGTTTGACTAGGTCCCTCAGGCAAGGCTTATCCAGAAGATTATGATACATGGGACCCAAGGGGAATTGGCCGCCTAAATTCAGATGTTATTATTTTTTCACAGCTGTATTATTGTTTTCCCACTTTGTTCATTTTTCACACACCGGATACACCGACGGGCTAAACTCTGCCATTCTCCAGCTGGATCTGTGACTGATCTATGTCGCATCTATTTTGACAGTTTTCAAAATGATCCACACGAGCACCCAGCTTCGCATCGTGTGCAGCTCACCAACTCACACATTTACAAATTCAACCAGATAATTTATATATAACCATACAACAATTACAGCACGAAACAGGCCATCTCGGCCCGTCTAGTCCGTGCCGACGCTGACATTCAGCTAGTCCCAGTAGCCCGCACACAGCCCATAGCCCTCCACTCCTTTCCTGTCCATATACCTATCCAATTTTACTTTAAATGACAATACCGAACCTGCCTCTACCATTTCTGCTGGAAGCCCATTCATACAGCTACCACTCTCTGAGTAAAGAAGCTTCCCCTCGTGTTACCCCTAAACGTTTGCCCCCTAACTTTCACTAATGTCCTCTTGTTTGAATCTCCCTACTCTCAATGGAAAAAAGCCTATTCACGTCAACTCGATCTATCCCCCTCATTATTTTAAATACCTCTATCAAGAGCCCCTCAACCTTCAAAGCTCCCGAAGAATATAAAGCTAACTTGTTAACCCTGTCCCTGTAACTCAGGTGCTGAACCCAGGCAACAATCTAGCAAATCTTCTCTGTACTCTCTCTATTTTTTTGAAATCTTTTCTGTAATTCGGTGACCAGAACTGTACACAATACTCCAAAATTCGGCCATAAACAATGCCTCATACAATTTTAAACATTACATCCCAATTCCTATACTCAATGTTGTGATTTATAAATGCCAGCATACCAAAAGCTTTCTTCACCACCCTATCCCACATGAGATTCCACCTTCAGGGAACTTGGCACCCTTTATTCCTAGTTCACTCTATTCTACTGCATTCCTCAACGCCCTACCATTTACGATGTATGTCCTATTTGAATATTCTTACCAAAGTGCAGCACCTCACACTTATCAGCATTAAAATCCATCTGCCATTGCTGTCCACTTCTAACTGGCCTAAATCTCTCTGAAGCTTTGAAAACCTACTTCAGTCTCCACAACGCCCACCTACCTTAGTATCATCTGCATATTTACTAATCCAATTTACCCACCCCATCATTCATATCATTAATGTATGTGACAAACAACATTGGACCCAATACAGATCCCTGAGGCACACCTCTAGTCACCAGGCCTCAACTTGACAAGCAGTTACCCACCACTACTCTCTGGCATCTCCCATCTGGCCACTGTAGAATCCATTTACTTATTCAATATTAATACCTAACGATCGAAACTTCTTAACTAACCATCCGTGCGGAACCTTGTGAAAGGCCGTACTGGTCATATAAACAACATCACTGGTTTACCCTCGTCAACTTTCCTATTAACCTCTTCAAAGAATTCATACGATTTGTCAAACTTGACCTTCGACGCACAAATCCATGCTGTCTATTTCCTAATCAGACCCTGTCTATCCAGAAAAATATATATCCCATCTCTAAGAATATTTTCCATTAATTTACCCACCACTGACGTCAAACTGACAGGCCTATAATTGCTAGGTTTACACTTACAACCCTTTTTAAACAATGGAACCACATGAGAATACGTCAATCCTGAGGCATCATCCACGTTTCTAGTGACATTTAAATATTTCTGTCAGAGTCCCTGCTATTTCTACACCAACTTCCCTCAAGGTGGTAGGGAATATCCTGTCAGGACCCGGAGGTTTATCCAGATTATATTCTTTAAAAGTGCCAGTTCTTCCTCCTCTTTAATCGTCATAGTTTTCAGAACTTCACTACTTGTTTCCCTTACCTTACACAATTCAATACCCTTCTCCATAGTGAATACCGAAGAAAATAAATTGTTCAAAATCTCCCCCATCTCTTTCGACTCCACACATAGCTGTCCACTCTGATTCACTAAGGGACCAATTGTATCCCTCACTATCGTTTTGCCATTAATATAACTGGAGAAACCCTTCGGATTTATTTTCACTTTACTTGCCAAAGCAACCTCGTATCTTCTTTTAGCTTTTATAATTTTTTTCTTAAGATTCTTTTTTACATTCTTTATATTCCTCGACCACATCATTTACTCCATGCGGCCTATATTGATTATAGATCTCCCACTTTTTCCAAACCAAGTTTCCAATATCCCTTGAAAATCATTGCCCTCTCAAACTTTCAACCTTTCCTTTCAACCTAACAGGAACATAAAGATTCTGTACCCTCAAAATTTCACCTTTAAATGACCTCCATTTCTCTATTACATCCTTCCCATAAAACAAACTGTACCAATCCATTCCTCCTAAGTCCTTTCGCATCTCCTCAAAGTTAGTCCTTCTCCAATCAAACATTTCAACCCTGGGTCCAGTCCTATCCTTCTCCATAATTATATTGAAACTAATGTTATTGTGAGCGCTGGACCCGAAGTGCTCCCCAACACATATCTCCGTAATCTGACCTATCTCATTTCCCAACAGGAAATCCAACACTGCCCCTTCTTCAGTCGGTACCTCTATGTATTGCTGCAAAAAAACTATCCTGCACACATTTTACAAACTCCAAACCATCCAGCCCTCTTACAGAATAGGCTTCCCAGTCTATGTGCGGAAAATTAAAATCTCCCACAATCACAACCTTGTGCTTACTGCAAATATCTGCTATCTCCTTACAAATCTACTCCTCCAATTCTCGCTCCCCATTAGGTGGTCTATAATACACCACTATAAGTGTTACTACACCTTTCCCATTCCTCAATTCCACACAAGCAGTCTCTCTAGATGAGCCCGCTAATCTATCCTGCCAAAGCACCGCTGTAATATGTTCTCGGACAAGCAATGCAATTCCTCCTCCTCTTGTCCCTCCGATTGTATCATGCCTGAAGCAACGAAATCCAGGAATATTCAGTTGCCAATCACACACCTCCTGCAACCATGTTTCACTAGAAGCTACAACATCATATTCCCAGGTATCAATCGACGCTCTAAGCTCATCCACCTTTCTTGCAATGTTCGTAGCATTAAAATAAATGCAATTAAGAAACTCTCCACCTCTTCATCGCTGTTTATCCCTAACAATGAGATCAACTTTATTATTTTTTTCTTCCTTCTCCCTATCCTCGGTTTGGGCGCTCCCCTTCTCTATCACCTGCCTATCCTCCCTCACACACTGTCTATTCGCTTTCTCTATTTGTGAAATAACCTCCTCTCCCCTAGTCTCTTAAAATTGATTCCCACACCCCAACCATAATAGTTTAAAGTCTCCACAGTAGCCTTAACAAATCTCCCCGCCAGAATATTGGTCCCCCAGGATTCAACTGTAACCCGTCTTTTTTGTACAGGTCACACCTGCCCCAAAAGATGTCCCAATGATCTGGAAACTTGAATCGCTGCCCCTTGCTCCAATCCCTCAGCCACGCATTTATCCTCCACATCATGCCATTCCTAATCTCACTGTCGCTTGGCACAGGCAGTAATCCCGAGATTACTACATTCGTGTTCCTTTTTCTCAACTGCCTTCCCAACTCTCTGTATTCTCCCTTCAGGACGTCTTCCCTTTTCCTACTTATGTCATTGGTACCACGACCTCTGGCTCCTCACAATCCGACTTCAGGATATCTTGGACGCGATCAGTAACATCCCAAACCCTGGCACCAGGGAGGCAAACTACCATCCGGGTCTCCTGATTCCGTCCACAGAATCACCTATCTGACCCCCTAACTATCGAGTACCCTATTACTTCTGCCTTCCTCTACCTTCCCCTACCCTTCTGAGCTACAGGGCCGGACTCTGTGCCTGAGGCACGGCCACTGTTGCTTCCCCCAGGTCGGTTGTCCCCTTAAGCAGTATTCAAACAGGAGTACTTATTGTCAAGGGGTACAGCCACGGGGTACTCTGTAGTACCTTACGCTTCCTCTTCCCCCTACTAACCGTGACCCACCTATCTGCCTCCCGTGGTCGCGGTGTGACCACCTGCCTGTAACTCCTCTCTATCAACTCTTCACTCTCCCTGACCAGACGAAGGTCATCGAGCTGCAGCTCCAGTTCCCTAACACGGTCCCTCAGGAGCTGCAGCTCCAGTTCGCTAACACGGTCACTTAGGAGGTGCAGCTCGGAGACTCCAGGACCTTCCACATCCGACATCGATAACAACAAGCTGCCCTCACACTCATACTTCCCCCTTTCCTCAAACAATTGAAAACTGAACCTACCTTGCCTCTGCCGTTTCAATCTAAACCCGTTGATCCAAAGCCCTTAAGCCCTCACTCTGCTCCCGGCTAACTCCGCCGCCCGCAAAACGACGCTGTACAACAGAGACAGGAGGTGGAACGAGCTCCCAGAGAAGTGGTCGAGGCAGATGCATTAAAATTTGAAACATTTGCGCAAATGACACTTGACGCTTCCAGAATGGCGTCACTGCTGTGAACTCTGAATTGTTTGTGCAGTAGTTGGCATCCCTCCGGGTCCCAAGGCAATGAGAGGATCCTCGTCCTCGTCGATGAGGGGAATCGTCTTTCCGAAAATTTAGTTCTGAGTAGGTGAAGGTCAGACAATTTGGGAGGGAGAGTCGGACAGGCAGATTAGGGACCGAATGAGACAGCGGTAGAGAATGT